>NW_027526295.1:92505115-92513601 GCF_048455015.1 Haemaphysalis longicornis
CTTTCCCACCACCCTTTCCCAGTGGATCCGTCAGGAGGAAAAGTTACGACAACCCTTTTTTATGACCTCACCAGCCAATTATCACTCACGCGCCCAGCCGCGAAAATTAGGTATACATCAAGTGCTTATGGCCATGAAAATTCAACAAGAAACTAAAAAAAATCAGACCCCCCTCCCTCCCAACCGATCATGCAGATCGCGATTGGTGCAGTACCCGCAGGTAACCTGAATTCCGAGCCCACAGTGACGCATGAAACTTAACAGCCAACCATAGCTGCCTGCTAGGCTACTCATATGAAATCAAACTCAAAATGTGCTCAAACTCAAAATGTACTCAGAACTCAAAATGGACTCAAACTCAAAATGTACTCAGAACTCAAAATGGACTACTCAAAATGTACTCAGAACTCAAAATGGACTCAAACTCAAAATGTACTCAGAACTCAAAATGAACTCAAACTCAAAATGGACTCAAACTCAAAATGTACTCAGAAGTCAAAATGGACTTAAACTCAAATTGTACTCAGAACTCAAAATGAACTCAAACTCAAAATGGACTCAAACTCAAAATGTACTCAGAACTCAAAATAGACTCAAACTCAAAGTGTACTCAGAACTCAAAATGGACTCAAACTCAAAATGCACTCAGAACTCAAAATGGACTCAAACTCAAAATGTACTCAGAATCAAAATGCACTCAAACTGAAAATGTACTCAGAACTCAAAATGTACTCAAACTCAAAATGTACTCAGAACTCAAAATGGACTCAACTCACTAGGTCTCAGGCGTACTCAAACTCAATCGGACTCAAACTCAGTCGGGATCACTCAGCTCAAACTCACTCAAGATCAAACTCACCATGCCACATTAGCCTCGCACTCACTCAAACTCAAACTCACGCGTGAGTTTGAGTCCAAATGAGTCTGAGTGAGTGGACTCATGAGTGAGTTCGCCGACCTCTAGTTGCCGGTGTCTTCCTGGGCCAGCACGAGACGAGCACGCTTCCCCTTAAAGGGCTCCAGGAGCGGCAGTGTTGCCGGTGTCTTCCTTGGCCGGTGGATGGACGTACGACGGACGACGGAGCCGAGAGCAAGAGATGCTTTGCATCTAAAACTCTGGCAAAACGCCGGATCTGCAAAGGACGCGTACTCTCTGAGGCTGAGTAGGCGAAAACTAGTGGCACTCTCGTAGCCGCAACTATGTTCAGAATGAAAAGAGACAATAAAGGTTAAAATCTGATGTAAATTGGCTGAATACGGCATTTTTCTCTATATGATGCGGACATCAACTTGTAATGTGCCGGACACAACAGAACGGCCAAATGAAGTTATCTTCGAAGGCTCGGTCTGACCGCCGTAATGAAAGCCCTCTAACAGAACCGTAGTATCTTGCTGTAACTCACGGCTGTTTTTTTGTCAGAATACAGCGTTACCAAATGGCCCCTTTTCCAGTACCGATCCTTCTAGGGGCCACCACGTCGAAGCTAAACTGGCAGTAAGGCGCCCCCCAAAATTTTTTGACTTTGGGAAACTTGTGCACGAAACGTTCTCGCCCTGTAGTGCTTTCTGCACCGGCCGGTCACCCATGCCTTTCACAGGAATGTCACGGTAGCAGGCCACGCTCGCGTGACTATTCTAGAGTGGCCGAAAGCTTTCTTCACTTTTTTTTTCATTTTCGTTGCTCTCTCACTGGTAGCCAAGAGCTCGAAGCGTGGTCATCCTCGAACATTCTTGCCCCTTTCCTTTGAAAGCCTTTTTTGTATGCACGTACGAACTCACTGTGAGCTGTCCGCAAAGAGGAAAACAACGTGCTGCCATAGCTACTTCCCATGCAGCAAGCTGAAGGGACGCCCTTTTGCTTATTTCGCCCGAGGGTATTTGTTAAACATTGTTAAATTTGTTCAACATTGAGAAAGTTTGGCTACTATTACATTTTAGAAAAAAGCGCATTCTTCGACACCCCATCCAGAAATCAATAGGACCTGTTTCCACAAACCCGCACCATAAGCGCAGGAAAGCGGTTTTGTTTTTAATATTTAAATATTTCTTCTTTTTTTGTTTATTTTTGACTGCAGTCAAACCACTTTGATTTAGAGCTGGTGCTAACAGGAAGCGTTCCTTTCATTCCATGTCTCGTGAAACGGAGGGAAGAGGCCCTTGTTTCGTGCTACGAAAATCTCTGAGCATGATACAAAACCTGCATCCGAAAAATCAGCAATATTTATTTTTTATGTTGCCCTGAATCAGTAATTCAATGCGCTGAGTTAGGGTGCATGAGTCCCCAGTTTCTATTGCTGGTTAGTGTGGCGTTTTTTTTTCTGGAGTCGGAAAAACAACAATGCCTGAGTTTCGCATGTCAACGACCGTGGCCAGGGTCTTAACTAATCCGTAGTCTTGTGCTCAGTGCACTTCACAGGCCACGTTTGGCTGCACTACATAAAGCGTGTATTTTGCTTCTATCTTTTCGCTTTTTGGGGCATATTTACGGATGCTTCTTATGGGTGCTCCGAACTGCGTTTTTCTCAGTTTTGCGTGCTACCACAAATATTATCCTTCCACGAGTAACAGTTGTTTTGGTGCCCTATTCTGCAGAATCGTCACGACATGCGCCCCTTGCCGACAGCGGCACGGGGGATCGTTGTCTCCTCTCAACGGACAACTTCTTCGTGCAAGAGGAGCGTTCTTGCGCCAAGGACAGCAGCCATGTATTCCCGATACAGCCCAAAACTGGGCGCATCGCCTTGACAAGGTGTTCCAAACAGGCCTTCGAAATAAAGTCTCCGACATTCAGAGTAGAGTACGGTGTACTTGTGTTGTGTATGTTGCGTACACAGTGTTGCAATAAAACCTTGTAAGTGACATTTTTTTTGTCGTGAATATTTTAGGTGGCAAAGAAATACTCTTTCTCGTCCCTTATGCTTACTCCTGCTTTCTGAATTGTCGTTCTAATGAAACGAACGTCACATAGAGTATTTGCACGATCCAACACATCATCTTTTAGTATGCACGATTAATCCACAGGGGAGCATTTGCAGGGATTTGCAGGGATTTGCAGTCTTAAAAGCGTCATTTGGTCTAGGGGAGTAATGGGAAAGACTAACTTAGACTGATACTCAGAAGAACAATGGTTGGTTTCCAGTCGACTAACAGGGGAGACTAACAGTTTATCTGCTAAGGCCCAACAGTTAGTCTTTATGGTGGACAAACGGTTAAACCGTCGCGGGACTAAGTGTAGAAAGACTAACAGTTGGTACCCTTGCCTGCAGCCACAAAAAGGACTAATGCTACTGGCAACACATTTAGTCCCCAAAGGGACTAACGCCGCTGCCCCGTTAGTCCGTTTTGGCTAAGAGTGCACTAAAGGTGTGCGCCGCAGCGGACGCAATGCAGGTTGAATGTTATCATGATGACCACGAGGAAGGGAGGAGAGGAGGAAGACGATCTGGGACAGGGCGGTCCAGCGACTCGCTTTTGGCGAGCCAGTCGTCAGGTTCGCCGGCCTGTCGACCGGACGGCCAGAACCAAGGTGTCCTGCGGGTGTCTACCGCACAGCCAGGCATCACGTCCCCGTTCTGTATGGCGGCCCGACGTATGACCATGGTGCCACCACCATTTACTTCGCTGCTGGGCCTCAGACGTTGATGTACCCATCACGTCTTCAACGGTCGGTTGTCGTCTGCTTCTTCAGTCACAGCTGAGAATTTAAATCGTAGACTGTAGGATTCATGCTTATTGTGATGATTGACGTCCCCGGGCCGGAGAGTGCGCCACGAGACGGCGGTGAAAGAGAGGAAGACGACGAGCCGAGAGCACGAGAGGGGTGTGTGCCGGCAGTGACCGCGGACGGGACAGCGCAAGGATTCCTCTCGGGAGGCGGTTCGAGGGCAGGCCAGGAGCGTTCGCGCGCCGTGCTCCGAGAATCGTCCCGGGAGCTGTTCCGCGACTCCTCTGCTGCAACGAGGGGTGCCTGTTCCCGCTGGCGAGATCCCGAGGCGTGATCCGGGCCGAGGTTCGGGGCGAGACCTAGAGTGGCCAGGCACGAGCGCGGGCATCGGCGTTCCGACCTGGGGCCTCTGACTCTTAAAAGGCGGCACCGAGAAAGTGTACCGCCACGTCTCCGGACCACCGGCACCCTACACGGGGAGCGCTCAACACGTACTACCGACGTCATTCCGCCCAGCGTGGAATAGACTAGACGTGAGCGTATCGCCTCCTTTGTTTTCCCCCCCGCTCGAACTTTACTTCGGACTTGTGTTAGTTTCTTTTCGCGTCCGCGTTGCGAGTGTGCTTCATTGTGTTACCGTTATCGTTCCTAGTGCGTTTCTCTAGCGTTTGTGTGTCCGCCAAAGAATATGTTTTTTGTCGTGGTGCTAGACTCTTGTCGTGGTGCTAGAAAGTCTGGCACGACAGAACGTACTTCAGTGCCATATGTCTCGTCGCGGCCGTGCTAACATTATGTGCCGAGTTTTGTTTGCCCCAAACAAACCTCTCGGGAAGGGGGGTGAATGTGATGACTGGCATCGCCCGGCCGCGACAACGCGCAAGCAGACGACGGAAACAAGCCGGCGGTGGAGAAGAAGACGACGACGAGTGGGTCCACGCTGAGCGCGGAGCACGAGAGGGGAGTGTGCCGGCAGCGAGGAGCGACCAGACAGCGCTAAAGGAACGGGGGCAAGGATTCCTCT
This sequence comes from Haemaphysalis longicornis, assembly GCF_048455015.1. NCBI lineage: Eukaryota > Metazoa > Arthropoda > Arachnida > Ixodida > Ixodidae > Haemaphysalis > Haemaphysalis longicornis. Next base: position 92,509,801 of record NW_027526295.1, read on the forward strand.
CGGGAGGCGGTTGGAGGGCAAGCCAGGAGCGTGCTTGCGCCGTGCTCCGAGAGACGTCCCGGGAGCTGCTCCGGGGTCCCTCTGCTGCAACATGGGGTGCCTGTTCCCGCTGGCGAGATCCGGAGGCATGTTCCGGGCCAATACTCGGGGCGAGGCCTAGAGTGGCCAAGAACTAGCGCGGGCATCGACATTCTGTACCTGCGACCACCACGTCTCAACAGGCGACGTTCGACCGACGTTCCACGTGTTCCATCGACGTCATCCTGCCCAGTGTCGAATAGACTGGAACGTGAGCGTGTCCCCTCGTTTTTCCCTTCCGCGCGAACTTTGGTTCGGACTTCAGTGTTATAGCCATTTCTCCGCGTGGCGCGTGTGCTGCTTTTTGTTGCCAATCAGGTCGCCAGTTCTTTTCCCCAGTGTTTGTGTGTCCTCAGAAGAATATATGTTTTTTTAGTTGTCCTCGACCCATGGCGTCACTTGTCGTTGATCCTCCTCCGTGGGCCACACGCCCGCCTGCTTAACACGCGGCCTCACACTTATATTATTGGGTCCCGCTTTGAGTGCTTGCATCTAAGACATCTCTGCGAATACTTTCCGCTACCTAAAGCTTTTCCCCGTCTTCTTGCCCCGCTTTGTTCGTTGTTCCTTTACCGTATGCATCGTCTCCGAAATATTCTTCCACGCATATTCCCGAAACCCCGCATGGAATTTTTTGGCCGGTGTGCCTTAGTATGTTACCTTGAGTCCCCATACTTTTATATCATCACGGTGACATTTCCGTCATTGTATTTCGAACGTTCATGACAGACAGTGCAGGCTCTCTAAAAGTACAGTAAAAGCTCACTAAAGTCTTTGTAACGGTGGTCTGGTAAAGGCGTTGCTCTGAAAGTGTTTTGGTTGCTTCCGTTGCTGAAACTGACGTTTCCTTCAAAGAATCCGGTTGCATTTTAAGGCGCTAGATCCTCTCAGGGTGTATGCACACACGAAGAAACTGAACGTATGGGAAGGCCTCGAATTTCGGGAAGCATTGAATAGCTATGACTAGTTTCAATTTTAAAGCCTGCGTGACTTTTCTGCCGAACACGCCGTGTTTTCGATAAGCACCTCTCTACTTGTCCCGTGTTCGCACCGTTTCGTCGTCTGTTTTTGAATTCCATAAACGCCTTCTATTGCTTTTCTTATTCTCCCATCGCAATCCTTCACGTCAATCAGTATTGTTTACTAGTTATATTAATGTATATGTTACTACTGAATCATTCTATTGAAAGAGTTACCCCCACCGTACTCTTCCTGTAAACTCACTGAAAGACATTGTAATTTATGTGGTCGGTATTTCAACGCCACATTCCAGGACGCCTTATTTACGGCAAAAAGTGAGTGTTGATAGTGCAAAATAAAAAATGACCAAAAATGCTTAGAAGGAATTTCTAGAATGAGTTTCCGGAAACAAATTCTTCATACATAGCCTGCCCAGAAACTGAACAATTGGCGGACTATCCTGTCACGGGAAAAACCGAAAGATTTTTTTGTTCGTCAGGTTTTCTAAGCAATAAAAGAGTGTGAAAGTCACCCACTATTGTCTACAAACAGTGGATGCCTTTTTGGCTTTTGATCTGAGCTCAATGCCCCCCATTTCACCTCTTTTACAGTCACACTGGCGCCATTCCCGCCTCTCTTTCTTTGCCATTGCTAGGATACAAGTTAACATGACTCCTGGCAGCCTCAGTACTAAAGACGCACGCGTTTCAAATGCTTGCACTATCTCACCAAGCTTTCCGACTTCCTTGCCGCCCGCGCCGCGACTAAAGGCTATGATATGCAGAACCGGTACGTAAAACTTTTACATTAAATTTCATTCAACAAAAAGAAGCTTTTTTAGAAACTTCGGCTAATCGGGAGCATTCATATCTTTGCTCAAAAGCAAGGAAGCCTAAGCAGTCACAAGAAAACGAATGTTCGCACATTTTCATTTGTATAAGAATAGCAAGGCGAGCTTGTTGTATGCGGCTGTTTATGAACGACAACAAACCAAGATAATTCTAGCCAGTTCACAAACGCAGAACATAAACTGTGGTGTAGATTCACATGTTTCTTTCTTATCTGGAATTTATGCTCTGTTTTCTAACTATGAAAGATTCTTTTCTGAGAAAGCTACAATGGACACAGAAAGATATTAAAGGCTCGGTGGCTGCATAAAAAATTACACTATCTTCCCCTAGGGAAACCCTGAATAGTATACGAAGCAGCCATGGTGTCGACAGAAGTACCAATTAGTTTGCAATTCGTCGTTTCCGTTGACGTTAAGCTTCACGTACCTTCGTTGTATCCGTAGCTTCTTGACGTAGTTTGAATGAGTGAAGGACATAAGGCGCGTTCGTAGCACATGCTCCCATCTCGGTTTGTAGCGCAGTGGGAAGAGCGCCACGTACCTCCCGTTGCGGCCAGAGAGTCTTGGGATCGAAACCGGGTGCCGCATAACTATTTCTTTTTACAGTGGACTGCGCTGACGTCAGCCCGAGCGCCATGGAGGAAGAAAAATGTTAGGAGGGAGCATGACGTCGGGCGGCCCAGCTTCGGCAAGCCAACCTCCTCTGAAGCCGATTTCTCCTCTCCTGGGGCTCTTGCCGCGCAATGCATTATGCAAAATCCACCACGCTCAGGCCCGCGGTAGCATGTAGTGGCTCCGGCTGGCTGCCGGTGGAGGTGGAGGCGAGCGCCGTCGCCGAAGGCGCCGTACAAGATTGTTCGCCAGCGTTGCGCTCCAAGCTTCGTATCGTGGAAGTACTGCCGCTGTCGCTGTTGAAAGCAAGGCGAGACTTCCATCGCATTCTTACGAAGCACCCTCACGAGCTGCAAGCCGAATTTCACTTCTGACGTTGGATCGCTCGAACGCGCCGCCGTAAACATTCACAAGCATGGAGCGGCCTACAGCTGCGCGGTGTTTGCCAGGTGTGCTGTGACGATTGCGTTTAGCATTCTGCTGAGTTATCGCGCGTAACGAGTGTCGTGTCGGCGGGGAGGTGGTGAGACTAGCTTTGGTTTCGCTCGCGCACGCTTTTGCATACGTTCGCCTTTTCGGTGCTCCGGCATGGTGGTACGTTTTTATCTACTTCAGTGCACTGGAAAATAAGGGTTCAGAACCAATATGTTGGGTGTGACCACCTCGCGTCGCAAGTAGTACGCCGGCTGTTTGTCCGCTGAGGACCGCTCGATCAGTGCGATACGTATATGAAAAAAAAAACGAATGCTAGATTACACCTGGAAGGAAACTTGCTGAATTGGGGACTGACTGTGCCTTGGCAATAAATGGTTAAAGAAATGGTTGAAATGGTTGATCTGCCAGAGTGGCATAGTCGAAAAGATCATCTCTACTTCTGCACGCGGCGGCGGCACACAACTCTCCGACTGCGGCGTGAACTTCGACGGGTCCGAAAGCTCAGTAAACAAAGATGTTTTCTGCCTCTCCCGTCCGACCACTTTGTCCGCACGACCAGGCCGCTGCGCGTTTCGGGTTGCAGGCAGAGCTGCGCGCAACGACTCGTCGCCGAAACTCGAATACGCGGACGGCCCGGCAACCAAACGTACAGACGCACTCACGCAGCGTCGGCGAAGGGCCACATGAGGCGCAAAGAACTACCGCTTGCCTGTCACGTGAGAGTGGAACTCCCATCGGTTTTCCTTTTTATTTTTTATGACTAGGCTTCACGATTGTCACGTGACGCTCCCTCTTAAACTTTTCTTTCCTTCATGCCGAACGTTGACGGGGCTGAAGAGACGCACATGCACAGTAGCGTGCGGATA
>NW_027526295.1:92513624-92563560 GCF_048455015.1 Haemaphysalis longicornis
TGACGGGCCAAGTTTCCAGTGTGGTGTTCGTAGACAAAACTCTGCAGCAACTTCAAGAAGCGCACGTTAAGGTCCACACGTCCTACTTTTCAGGGATGCCCCTGGCGAAATGCATGCAGGACCCCTTGTATGATGTAGTGCTGGGTAATGTGCCAGGAGCCAGACCGCCCCGCGACCCTGACTAGAAATGGCAAGCACAAGTTCCTGAAGGCAAGACAACCCCAGAAAACTGCCAAGAACCAGCTCAAAGCTCGAGCAGCTCTAATACTGAGATGGACTCTAAGAAGCTAATGGCTGTCGCAAAAAGCAACAGGCTGCCTACAGGTAGCTTTACCATCGCGGAGGTCACGGAAGATCAGTTCAAGGACGTACAGGAGTAAGATATCAGCTTAATAGACTGTTTTCGGAAGCGGGGGACAACATTCACATCCAGGAGGGGCAACCACTGCAAATACGTCGTAGACAGGGGATTGCTCTACCGGCAGTATCACCAATCGTCTGGACGGTCATTCAAGCAGGTTGCGGTACCCCAACCGTTGAGGAATGCAGTGCTACAGATGGCACACGAAGGCGTCATGGCCGGATACCAAGGCATCCGCGAAACAACGGACAGGATCCTTGAAGAATTTTGCTGGCCGAGCATGAATGCCGACGTGAAGCGAATCGTGAAGCCCTGTTACATCTGCCAAAGTACTGCACCGAAAGGAAGAGTAGGCGTTCCACCGTTAGGAAGCATGCCGCTCATCGACACTACGTTCCGAAGAGTAGGAGTTGATCTAATCCGTCCTTTTGAACCTGCTTTCCGGGAAAGGAAACACATTTATCCTAACTATGATTGACTTCGCGACGCGCTACGCCGACGCCGTCGCGCTGCCAAGCATCGATAGCGTCCACGTCGCAGAAGGTCTTTTGGAAATGTTTTCCAGAGTGGGAATTCCAAAAGAAATCGTCACAGACCGAGGGACAAGTTTCACCTCACGGCTCATGAGAGAAGTCAACCGACTCTTGTCCATCAAGATCCTCCATACGACAGCTTATGATGCCATGAGCAATGGACTGGTAGAAAGGTACAACGGCACGCTGAAGACGATGCTCAGACGGATGTGCCAAGAAAAACCAAGATGCTGGTACCGTAACTTCGCACCGTTGCTTTTTGCGTACCCAGAAGTACCCAAAACCAGTCTCGGATTCTCGCCGTTTGAACTGATATATGGCCGACATGTCCGGGAACCAATGAGAGTCCTGAAGGAACTATGGACTGGAGCGGCCGTGGAGGAAGACGTACGGTCCACCTACACATACCTCGTTGAGCTACGACACAGACTCGAAGAGACATGCAGAGCTGCCCAAGAAGAGCTGAAAAAGGCGAAGATGACGCAAAAAAAATGCTAAGACCGGAAGGCTGTTTCACCAATACTTAAATACTTAAACCTGGAGATCGTGTCCTCGTTCTCATTCTAAGGGAGTCCAACAAACTCACGATGCACTGGAAGGGTCCATTCACAGTAGTTGGCAAGCGCGACGACCTCGACTACGAAGTCGACTTGGGCAAGACCACCCTCTTCCACGTAAACATGCTCAAGAAATACGAAGAACGACAGCCAACGTCATCGAGCAGAGCGGCCGTCAACACGATAGAAGATGAAATTGAGGGAGAAGAAATACCCTCCCTGCACCTTCAACCACAACAAACGTTCAAGGACGTGTGCATTTCAACCGGCCTACCGCCATCGCAAACTCAGGAGGCGCAACAAATATGTGCAGAAGAGATCTTCAGCTATTTACCAGGCAAGATCGATCTGGTAGAATGCCGATTGGAAGTGACAAGCACCACGCCCGTTCTTGTATGGCAGCACCCCCTACCATTTGCCTTTGCGGAGGTTATCGAAGCAGAGGCGGAAGACCTGCTTCGCTTGGGAGTAATCGAGAGATCACAGTCTCCATACAACGCAGCACTCCTTCCGGTAAAAAAACCGGACAACACCATCCGTCCTTTTCTGGATTACAGGGATCTGAACAAACTACTGGACTCCGACAGCGAACCGATATCTCGAATTGACGTCTTCCTAGCTCGCGTATGGTCAAAGACGTTTTTCTCCAAATTCGACTTCACTAAAGGTTACTGGCAGGTCCCCATGGCACCTGACACTCGGGAAAAGACTGTGTTCTTAACCAATTCAGTGCTGTACCAGTTCAAGTACATGCCTTTCGGCACCAAGACCGCCCCAGCGGTCTACGCTCGACTGATGCGGAGTCTTCGAAGGCATGGAAAAGGTATATCACTACTTCGATGACGTCCTGGTAGCAACGGAAACGTGGCCGGATCACATCCTTGCATTGAAAAAAGTATTCCAGCGGATCCGGGCCGCAAGGCTGACCGTGACACCTAAAAAAAGACGCCCGCCCGCATTTTCCCACGGGGGGAACTCGAGTAAATGCGTCGCATAGGGGTGGTTGTATTGCGTGAACATTGCGTAATTGGGTAGTTTGTGGTTACCGTTTGGATGTGGGGAGGGGTTCGTCTTTATTATTCGTATTTACTGTTTCATGAATTTTGGACACAGGAAGGACAGGTGAAGGTATTGTGATCATTATTATATTTCTTTTATTCGTTGGTGCCGTCGTTGTATTGGACGGAGAGAAGGACTGCTTTATGGTCGCTAAAGTGGACCGTCAAGGGCTGTTTGAGCAGCGGTCGTGCGTTGGAGTAACTGGTAAAGACGAGGTCGACGCAACTGCCGTGGATGGTGGTGGGTTGCTTGTTGTTGTTGGAGGTGGTGGAGACGCAGTGCAGGCCGTGGCGGGTCCCCATGTACTCCACCAACCACTCGTCCTTGCGTATGTCAACGTTGAAGTCTCCGACAAGCACGAAGGGATCGGACTTTCGCAAGCGCGCGTACACGCTGTTCATTGCACGGTCGACGTACTCGGTAACTATCGTTCGAGCGAGGTTGGGCGCTAGGTACATTGTCATGACGGTAACCTCGTCGCCGAGGCTGTAGACCTTGGTGTGTAGAGTGCTGTCAACGTCGTTGCCAACGGCGATGGCGTGCGAGGTACAATCGGCGTAGACATTGCCGACGAGGGTGATGGCACAGTATTCGCCATGACTGTCGCTGTAACTCCAGCAGTTGTTGTTGGCGGTGTTGTTGGCAGGGAGAATGAGGAGCGGTTGCAGTTTTCCCACGGGAAATTCAGCATCCCCCTCTAAAGTTTTCAGTTCGTCGTTTCCGTTGACGTTCAGCTTAGCGTGCCTTCGTTGTATCAGTAGCTTCTTAACGTAGTTTGAATGAGTCAAGGACATAAGGCGCGTTCGTAGCACTTGTTCCTGTCGCGGATTTGTAGCGTAGTGGGAAAAGCATCGCGTACCTCCCGTTGCGGCCAGAGAGTCGTGGGATCGAAACCGGGCGCCGCTAACTATTTATTTTTTTATAGTGTAGTACGGTGGAGCTGTGGGTGTAAGGAGGAGAGTTGCTCATGCGCAGTGAACGTTTGGACGGCGCCGCCATCAACGACGCAGGACCAGGCGAGCCTAAGAAATTCTCCGCATTTAAAAGTGTGAAATAGGGCCACAGACTGTCACCTTCCTGGGTCACAAGATAGGAGACGGCGTGGTGCAACCAATGGATAATACTTTGTACAAAATATTAGGCTCGAAAAGACCTGAAACCAAAAAGAAAGTCAGGTCCTTACTAGGCCTTACAGGCTACTACCGAGACTTCATCCCGGACTACGCTAAAATAGCGAAACCACTGGCTCGCAAAGTTGACTCGCAAAGGAGCTAAAAACGTGATTGACTGAAACGACGACAACGAGAGAGCTTTCTGCACTCTGAAGCAAAACTTGTCGTCCGCTCCAATTCTCCGTGTAGCGGACACGCCCAAACAGTTTGTTCTTCGGACGGTCGCCTCAGACAAGTGCCTTGGAGCAGTATTGCTACAGGAATACAACGGCCAGCTGCACCCAGTTTCTTACGCCAGCCGAATGCTTTCTCCACGAGGAAGTGGTTACTCAACGGTTGAGCGCAAGTGCTTAGCGCTTGTGTGGGCAGTCCGAAAATACATTTATCTATATAGAGAGAAATTCATACTGCAAACGGACCACCAGCCCCTGCAATACCTTCAGACTGCCAAGCACTTTTACAACCGCGTGCTTAGATGGAGCCTATACTTGCAGGAGTATTCCTACATGGTTCACTACATCAAGGGATGCGAGAATTGTAAACGCCAATTTTATGAGCCGCGTCTAGGCCCATGTCGCGCCACTTTTGCCTTTTGCCTTTTATATCCTCCGTCCTTTGTTTTCCGCGAGAAGTTGTGAAAGTGCACGTGTTTTCACCCGGCAACTTTCTTGTGCGGGGGGTGATGTCATGCGCTAGAGAGTGCCTGTCATGGAGTGCCCCGAGTGCGGAAAACGCAAGAAGAAATTGTGGCGGAAAGACGCAGCAAGCGCGCGGTTGGCGGAGTGAAGAGAAAGAAGCGAAGATATGAAGGGGGCTCGAGACAAGGAAAGCGAGAAAGAGGAGGAACGAGGCTCGGAGTTCGAGAAGGACCGAGAAGGGATCGAGGGCAACGAGCGGAGATTCTACTCCGAGGTAGCCTGGCGGACCAGCGGCAGTCGACCTGACTGCGGGTACGCCGATTCTTCCGCACTCCTGCGCTCCAGCGGCAGTCGCCCGGACTGCGGGAGCGCTACCCCAAGCACTGTCCCTGTTCCCGCCGACCAGCTTCTTCGCAAAGTCGTCATGACACGGTGACTGTTCTCGGATGCCGGGGCCACGATGCGTCAACGACAACAATTGCCAGTGGTAGTCGCCTTCGACGGGAGCTTCCACTCGCCGCCGCTCCCGCCACCGCCAAAACTGCGAGGCCCTTTGTGCAATTTGCCGCGGGCTTGGACTCGAACTCTTCTTGTGCGAGAGGGTGTTCGCGTGCTACGCCGGGCATGCGACATGTTTATTCATTTTTTTCCTGAGTCCTTTTCTGCCTTTTATTTCTTAATAAATACTTCCGTTGTTTGCAATATGGTCACCTGCCTCGTCACTTGTGAGCCGCTCCCACTACGGCCCTGAACCTGTCATAACATCACAGTGCCCCTACAACCTAGGGGTCGTCGTGCATAACGTAAAGTACATAGGAAATTAACATTTGTAGCACCACAAGGGTGGTCTAGGAACCCAATGGCGAGTAGTTCCCCATGTATAGGAGGTCATCGTACGTGGCCGCAGAAAGATTGCGTTTTTCGAGGCGCCAGAATCGAGAATCCAGGCGCCGGAATAATGAGTCACAGATTAATTCGGCAGGTTGCGATGCTAAACAATAGTGGGAAATAATTAAGACCTTTCTGAACAGAGACTGTCAAGCTCTATCGATAAACAAAATTCACTCTTCTGGAAACAGATACTACTCTCCCATGGAAATCGCGAACACCCTGAACGATCATTTTTCCTTTGATAATATTGACCCCATGCTCACCGATATAGATTTCTTCCAACGCCTTCCGCACTCCTTTTTTTCTTTTCCCAACAAGCCCTGATGAAGTAATTTCCGTAATCAAATATATCAAGGTAACTAGTGCTGGCCTTAACAACATTTCTTTGCGTCCCATGAAGTGGGTTTGTGAGATAATTGCTCATTCGTTGTGTGAGATTATCAATAGAATATGGAAATCTGGTGCCTCTCCATCTCAACTTAAACTATTCAAAATCGCACCGATTTACAAAAAGTGAGACAGAACATCAATTAGTAATTACACACCTATTGCTATATTATCCTTCTTCAGCAAAATAATAGAAAAATGCTTTACAACGCGTCTGACTAAATATCTAACAACTTTTGACGTTTCATCACCTAATCAGTTTGGTTTTTTGGGCTGGATATTCCACTAACCTTGCCCTCATGTTGTGTACTGATAAAATAGAACCGTGATCGATGCCGGAAGATACGCCGGATCCCTTTTTATATACCTTACCAAAGCATTTGATTGTAATACTCATTGTGTCTTACTAGCTAAACTTGAATCAATATTCGTCGCAGGCCGAGCCCGGGCATTTGTAAAGAGTTACTTGCTTAATAGATCGCATGCAGTATATTTAAGTAAATCATTGTCTAATTTTAAAATAGATATTACAGGCATGCCACAGGGTTTCATTCTGGGACCTATTTTAGTTGTGATATACATTAACAACTTCCCTAGAAGCCTTAACTATTGCGAACTCTTTCTTTACGACGATGATACAACGCTACTAGCTAACGACACCTCCATTCATAATTTAACAAAAAAATGGCATGCGACATCAAAAGTGTCCTGCATTGGTGCGAACGTAACTGTCTGTAAAATAACGCGTCTGAAGCAGCTTTATTGTATTTAGTTTCATCCACAAAAGTCTTACTTTTGACCCGGTCTTAAAAAGTAATAATGGATCTATTCATAGAGTGAACGAATCCATATTTTTTGGCAGTTGTACTCGACTCATCTCCTAAATACACCGGCCATGTATCGCATATAAAATGAAAACTCTCTTCTGGTATCAGCATACTAAATAAAGCGCGTGCATGTTTTAGTTTATCAACTTTATTATCGCTTTATTATGCCTTCATTAACACTCACCTGACTTACATTAACACTCGCCTGACATCATGAGGCAATACGTATCATACCCATGCCGCTCCAATACAGAACATTCAAAATCAAGCGATACGAAGAATTACTTATAGTCCGTAAAATAGCAGCGCCACTCAGCTACTCAAGGCTATTAGATTACTAACAATAGGCAATCATTCAATCATATTCTACCCCGAAACACTAATTAATAACAATTGGACCCGGTTCGCCTCAAAAAATAACTTTTTACTGCCAAAAGTGAACACTAACTATGGCAACCACACTGCTTATTTTGCGGCAATTTCAAGCTGGAATAGTCTTCCTAGTGAAATTAAAACGCGATAATTTATAAATTCCTCCAAAACTGCGCTTTCTTTCTTTTTTCATGACATTCATCTTTGTATAAACACTTCTGACAACTCTTTCATTCTGTAATTCGCGTTCTTGTTGGTTTGTGCCCTGCTCAACTTATATTTTATTTTTGTCAATGTAGCTGGTCTGATCTTTTTCCATTTTCTGTATGTACTCACTCACAGGAGGTCCCCTTACAGCCTTTTGCTATAGTACCTGCATCTGTATATTAATTTATGTATGCCGTTTATGCACACACAATAAACATTATTGTTTTTCGTATTCCATCCGGCACAGCTCTAAACAATGGGGAGAGGTTCTCATCAAGGTGTTGCTCATGCATGCCAGCTTCAATTCAGCACATTGCTCAATACGAAGGCCCAGGTATCTTTGGTCACTGAAAATCATAACACCATAGTTATCGCGTTGAGCCAAAGAGGAGCTGGCAGACGCATCTTGATGTGTACAGCCTTCGCGCACCCGGCCCACACAACGGTTACGTTTACGACGCAGGAGCTCTTGGCACACAATCCGACGCCCTATGGCACCGAAGTCAACGGGGAACTAAATGGTGGGTGTATAGTGGCTGTGGTCACCCTCGGAAGAGGACCAATCTTTATTGTGCTGCGGCGTATTTTGAAAGCTTCGTATTATTGGCAATGCGGAGTGACATCCGCACATGTGTTCACCTCATCCTCCCCTATAAGTTATTTCCAGACGTCTTCTGCCATGCCCGTAAGGAGGTGCCAAGCTTTGTCTCCGTCCAACATTATGACATATACTATTCGCCGAGGCCGTAGGTTATCCTCTATGTTCGCAATGACCGTCTGGCCTGGTGCTGGATTTCGTTGAGGCAGTTTGTACAGCTCGTTTCTTTTGTTCATTTGCGTCCCCAAGGCAGCTTTTGATCTCTGTCAAGAATGCTTCCCAGCTAGTCAAGGTCGCTGCGTTGTCCTCAAAGAAAACTAGCGCTCTGGTTGGCCAGAAGCACTGTCGCATCGCACCGATTGTTCTTCACCTGTCGACCACGACATCCCCTGCCTTTTCCACAATAGCCCCGCGACTACCTCGACCGGTGCAGGCGAGTAACGGCAGCTGATCGCTCACGGTCAGTGTTTTCCGACATCTCCTTAGGCGACGGCGGTAGTCCAGCAATATGATATTTTCGACATTCAGGCGTCTGGGATTCCGTGCTGCATGCAGTTTCTCCTTTACGACGACAGAAGAGAAGCCAGATAAAAAAAATGGGGAACAGCACCTTGTCGAGTTAATGCAAATCCGCAGCCAGATAACAGCAAGCACGCTGTCAAAGACACAAAACGAACTAACAAACAAACAGACAATCTAATAAAAACACAAGAGCCCAGAAACGCCGTGCACATCGAAGAGAAACAAACGCGCACGCACGAACAGTTCCCTTACACCACGAGTCAAAGGAGCATCAAATGCGTGAGATAAGTTTGTGCCCACCCACATTGTTGACTAACAAAAAAAATTACGGAAGTTCAGCCAATGACAGCTTCGCGGCAAGAATTAAGTTTCCAGCACCGCAATTAAGCTTTTCTTTGGTTGTTTCCCTGCCACAAGGACGCAGGTTCGATGCCCGGCCATGGCGCCCGCATTTCTGATGGAGGCGAAAAGCAAAAACGCCCGTGTGTACGAGATTTCGGTGGACGTTAAAGATCCCAAGGTGATCAAAATGAATCCGGAGAACTCTACTACGGCGCACCTCATTGCCTGCGTTTCGTCAGCGCGTCGGCCCCTGCAATCAATGAATTCTTTCGCTTCAACGTGCTGAAATAGAAACAACCCTACCTTTGTCGCTTAAGCAAGGAGGAGTGCACAATTCATCTCCTTCCGTCCACGTATCCAGTCTTACATCTAGCTCGCTGGCCGCTGTGCTTCTGAAACGCTGCTTTTCTGACGCGACGTCAGTTTGCGCAGCTGTGAAACTCCAACACACTTACGGATACGCGGCATCCAAGCAGTAGCGGGATGTTACCAAAGTGACCCCAGTCCTAAACCTGTCACTCATTTTGTGCGTAAATTAATTATCGAAACTTTGTTTTGACCTCTTTACCTCAAACGCAGCAATCCGCCGTCAGGCAACGTTTTACCTTTCAATAGCAGCCGCTGGACGTATTTTGAAACGTTGTCAACGGCTGAGCTTATAAGGATTATTTAGTACCTATTGACCCGGCGTGGTTTTTACACTCGTATACCTTCTAAGTTCGCAAGCTGGACCATGCTCACGCACGCTAAAGCGGTGTGAAAAACTGTATAGCTTTTTTTTTCCTTCTATGTTTATCTCATGGAGCAATGCAAACGGGGAGTTATTTATGCACAATACTTCATTTTTCATGGAAAGCGACACTACGCTACCTCGGGTAGTCTTCGCGGGGTGACCAGTTTTGAATTTGAGAGCTAGAGGTCAAATCACACCACCTTCCACAAGCGATGGCTTGGAGCAGCGGCCCGATTTCGTGGATAGATAGGCGGCAGGGGAGAGATAGGCTTAATCTTGGATGAAACTAGCGCGAACCTAAGCAATGACAAAGGAAGTGGAACGCAAGGACAGCCACTCGTCTAACAATAAATTTTTCTTGTCAAGAAAGTTGAATATAAACAATTAACACAAAACAATACAAACACTGCGCATGAGTGAAACAAGATTACAAAAGCCACAGTGATAAGGCAGCTAGATAGACAGCCGCGGCAATCAAGGTCCACGCAGATATAAAATCTCTTTGGGATGAAGACACATGCTTGCTTGGCTGACACACTTGTCTCCTCCTTCTGTTACGCGGAACAGTTCCATAATTTCGCGGGGAGTTTGTTCATGGTGCCTAAAATGTCAGCTGCACAAAATTGTTTACATCTGCTGCACTTAGTTCAACGTGAAAAAAGATGGGATGATGGGGGGCCCTTTAATGACAATTCATGCCCTCTCAATCGCACGTTGATACAACTTGTGTTCCATTTCTTTTGTCTCTGTTTATGTTCGAGCTGGTTATATCCAAGAGTATGTCTTTCAAACAAGCCCGGCTTGCAACCCTTACGCTGAGAGATAGGAGAGGAGGGAAAGGAGGCGTGCGGGGGACCCGTGTCCGCATCTACGGAGCTCCAGGCACGGAGCAGCGCCCCTATAGGGACCGGGCAGCTGGATGGGTGGCGGCACCACTCGGCGCTCCCCTCGTCAGTGGAATGAGCCGGTGCATTGGACTACACAGCCTCCCGTTGTTTTTGTCGTGTTTGCTTCGGTGCTTTGCATGTTTTGGTGGCGTTCTGAGCAGACATGTGAGCTGAAACGAAGTCTAAACAGATTTGTTGAGTTCTTAGATGCAGTAATGACTACGTAAACTTGTCGGACGCGTCTAAAGTTGGGTATCGGCTGCAATGGCATGAGCGCTTTTTGCAGCGATCTGCGCTTGGCTCCACCCCGTTCTGAGTACGAATAAAACTAATATTATTAGTATTATTTTCTTCTTAAATGCACTCACGGCTACGTAAACTTATTGGATGCTTGTAAGGTTGGGGAAGGGCTACATTGACACGAGCGCTTTTTGCAGCGCTCTGCGCCTGGTTCCGCGCGATCTGAGTAGGAATAAAACTATTAGCAATTTAGAATTAATTTCTACCACTTTAAATTATCTTCACTGGTTTCAATGACTACGGTTTCCACGCCAGCCGTAGCGCTGGAATACCTCGATACGTGTGCTTTAAATAGAAAGGCACCTGCATACGAGATGGATTACCGTGTAGCCGTAGAAATGTTGCGGTAGTTTACACTTTCTGTAACTGTGAGCTTTGTACCTTCGGTTTTGGTGAGCGACACTGTTACAGCATGGGAGCCTGAAAGCCTAAGTGGAAATCCCACGTTTGTGGTGGTCATTTTATCAAGAGCCAAAGTTATTCACCAACTCAACAGCCCAAGCTACAAACCGGTATACCGCCATAACAGCACGGAGTCAAAAGAGCACGCGTCAAAACAGCACGCGTCACATGACACATGACAGAAAAGCACAGCGTCAAAATAGCCCAGCGTCAAAAGCGCACGCGACGGAATAGCACGGCGTCAAAACAGCACACGACAAAACAGCACACCGCAAGGGCACAGCCCTGATACAGTTGGGTGCGGTGGCGTAGGTAGGTAGTCCGACGTAGTGTACTGGCGGGGCGGCTCGGGCCGGGTAGCTAGCACGCATTTTCTCGGGCCCGAGCTGGGCTCGGGTTCGAACCAAAATTTTTTCGGGCCGTGCCAACCATAGCCGCTCGGGCCATCCCTGAGGCCCGGCAATCCTGTGCCGCAAATTATAAATCGTTGACAACAAAAAGAGTTTTGTTGATTTTTCAGTTTAAGTAAGAACAAAAAGAAGAGAAGTGTAAATTCATTACGGCGCTGTTAAAAGATACGATAAAAGACGATTGCGCTTGAAAGCTTTTACATCAATAAAAAAAAATATCCGGGACCCACCAGCATAGTGGGATAGAGTGGGCCAGAAAACGACGGCACACTAGCCACTCAGTACAACATGATTGTCTTTTCCCTTTTCTTTTCAAACACAAACCGAACAAACGTGACCTGGACTTTGCACTATGTGCAGAGTTTGAGTGACCAATTTATGAAGCAGAGCCCACGATTTCTTCCGGGAAGAAGTTTTTAAAACCATGAAAAGAGGCAAAAAAAAAAGAACAGAAGCGCCGATAAAATATTGCTGCCAACGTAACTAGCGGAAAATACTAAAATGAAGTGGTGAAACCGGACGCATCGTCTGCTCAAATTTCAGCAAGTAATGGAACAGCGAAAGCTGCAGTATCTGCTGAAGAATTTCAATATTAACAAAAAATTATCCACTTGCTCCGAGTCATTTAAGGTATCCTCGGTGTGTCTTGATTTCGAAGACTGGCAAATGAAGTGGCAAATGGAGTTCACGACTACTGAAAAAAACAGTCTTATAAGTGAGGATAGTGAAGTTGTACAAAATTCGGTCCAAGTTTAATAGAAATTTAAATCCAAATTAGTCGTATTCGCTTTGTTCTTACGCTTTTTAAGCTAACAGCAAACTTCTTAGAGTTCATGTTTATACTAGCCTGTTGGACTAGGGATGGTGGGCTCGGGCTTAATTTATCAAATTCTGCTGGGCTCGGGTCTGGCTCGGGCACACATTTGAGAAGTTTGCCGGGCCCGGGCCGGGCCCAGGCCCTAGCCGTGTCTCTATCGGGCAGATTCGGGACGGGCCTAGAAATTGCGGCCCGGGTAGTGCTCTAGTTAGGGCACAGCTAGTGCCCGGGACGGTCCAAAAGGATGAGCCCGGCCCGGCCCGCGGGCCGTGCTCGGCCGGGTCGCATGCATTTTCTCAGGCCCGGGCCGAGCTTGGGCTTGGACGAAAACACTTTTGGGTCGAGCCGGCCCGGGCAGACCCTGAATCCCGGCAGTCGTGTGCCGCAAATTTAGAATGTTGACAACAAAAATTCGGCTCTATATCGTTTGGGTGAAATGAAAACAACAAAAAGCAAAGTGCTGTCAGTCTGTGACCATGGCGATGCTTAATAGATAACAAAATGAGGTATTGCACTTACAAAGCCTTCAAACCAGCAAAAGAAAACGTATGGACTTCATCAGCATAGTGGAGAGAACAGGTCAAAAAACAAGAGCACTCTGGTAGTAGAGTACATGAGTGTCTGTTTTCTCTGTTTTTCAAACTAAAAAAAAAGAACTAATGTGACCTGGACATTGCACTTTGTGCAGACCATACCAGCAAAAATAATCTAACGTGCCCTTGGGTTTTTTTTAAAGCTTTTTATACACATACCTTTTTGCCCATAAAGCAACTTTTTGTGTAGAAAACTTTGTGAGCATGGGAGGAACTTAGGGCTACTTGGATAGACACCTGGTGCAAACCGACAACGAACCTTGGCAAATTAAATTGAGAGAAGTACAAGTTAAACTAGCTCTCGGCAGAGTGTGCTAGCGTCAAAAACAAGTAGGAAAGAAAGTTCTTTGGGAAAGGAATTGAATGAAAGGAATTGAATGAAGGAACCGGCCTATGACGAATGATCCTATGTGACCAAATGGCCTATTACGAACCGGCCTATGACGAAACGCCATGTGACGAACGGGCCGTATCCCGATAAAGTAGCATTAGATGGAACAGCATTCGATAAAACGGGCATATTTTCGATAAAACGGCGTTCGATACAACGGCATTCGATAAACTGTCTGGGAACAGTTTATCGAACGCCGTTTTATCGACGGACATTTTGTCGAAGCCGTTTTATCGAAAATGTTTTTCCCAGCCTTTTCATTTGAGAATTCTGCAGTATATTTTTTTCGTTTCCTCTATGCTACATAATTCACAAAGATTGTCACCACAGCGGTTCCTTATGATTTACCAATATTTGTAGTATTTATAGTAGATGCTTTTTACTTCTTGCATGCTTTTAATGTTTTTGGAATGCGCTAGATTTCTCTCCGTCAATTTCTTAATCGGTTCATTGTGCAGGCGGGACTTCTATGTCCGTCTCAGTAAAGCCCCCATCTGATCCGCAGCATACACGCCATTGCAGCGTATAGGCTTCAATGCCCTGATATGCTTCTCAGTTTTTCATACTCGGCCTTTGTATCGCCACATAATTATTTTCCCGCGTGTGTTTATGTAAGTAACGCACTTCTTGGCACTTGAGCAATCCCGTCGCGGTGTCTCAAGGGCTGAGGCGGTGTTAGTGACTCTACGCTGCGCTACTGAGCCCAAGGTCGCAGGTTCGATCCCGGCCGCGGTGGGCGCTTTTCGGGTGAAGGCGAAAAGGAACCACCTCCGTGTGTCAAGATATTGGCGCGCGTCAAAGATTTCCAAGTGGTCAAAATTGATCCGGAGCCATCAACTACGGCGCGCCTCATTGCCGAGGTCTTTCTTGGACGCGTTAAACCCCATAATCAACCAAATAAGCGCTTGTGCGTCCAGTGTCAAAACTTTAAACTGGACAGCTAGTAAAAGCCCGGACTTATGTATTTCTAACTCTTTTGATGAGTTCAGATATGATGAGTTGGCTGTGACGGGTTCACTGGCGGGTTCTCTGGACTCCACCACCTCTGTTGGGGCCTCACTTTCATTGTCGCCCCCCCCCCCCCCGCCTGTTCCATTCATATAGCACTAACATTTCATAAGTTCTTGGCACTAGATTACTCCAGATAGTATGAGTCGTGTAGGAGTCGAGTAGGAGTTGAACTCGCATGCAAACCACGCGGATAGAAAAATTGTGGGAAGACAAGAGTTTTTATCGCGTAATGATGAAATATGGCGCAAGGGATATATTTGGCAACACCAACCTAAATACACATCCAAAGCATATTGCTCACGGGGTTAGGTAAATTCTGTAATATAAACAAGGGGGACATACATGCTTGAGTGCAATCAATGAAGACGCAATAATTTCTTAAAAATCTAATAAAACAGAGGTGATCTACAACACGGGAGAGACGCGTCAACATATATAAGCAGGTTTTTGTACGTAATGCATGGCAGAGACAATGTAGATTGAAGCTAACTGCAAATTAGGCTAATGCGATGGCCAGTTAAACAAAATAAACACCGAAAATTACAATGAAAGCCGCCAAACCACACTTTCGATAAAACGGACGTATGTGGTTGGATAAAACGGCATTCGATAAAACGGCATTCGATAAAACGGGCATTTTGTTGATAAAACCGCGTTCGATAAAACGGCGTTCGATAAACTGTCTGCGACAGTTTATCGAACGCTTTATCCGGACAGTTTATCCGGACAGTTTATCGAACGCCGTTTTATCGAACGCCGTTTTATCCAAGCCGTTTTATCGAACGCCGTTTTATCGAATGCCATTTTATCGACGGACGTTTTATCGAAGCCGTTTTATCGAAAGGGTTTTTCTCGGCATTGTTGTGTAACAAAACTTGCAGTACGATTTTTAGTTTCCTCTTCGCTATGTAATTTGCAAATCTTTCCACAGCGAGTCTATGCAACTGAATTTGTAGTCTTTATAGTTGTCTTTTATTTCCTTCCTTTGTGATGCGCGAAATTTGTTTCCACAAATTTTGTTCTGTTCATTGCGCTGGTAATACTGTACGGTAAGGAATCCTCTTGTATCTCTATTTCATCCTCTGATCCAAAGCATATCACGGCATTGTGGCGTATGGACTGGGATGCCTCGGTATCCTTCGTACTTTTTTGTATACGCCGCTTTTGTATCTAATCTAATTTAATTATTTCGCCGCGTATGTTCTACATAATTAAGGCACTTCTTGGTGCTTGTGAGTCCAGTGCCAAAAACCTAACTGGAACGCTAGCAAAAGTCTCTCCCGATTTCTGCATTCCTAATTCTTAATGGGCACTGAGTTCAGTTACTAAGAGGTTTTCAAGCCTTGTCCTGCTGCTCTCGATGCCTTGGTCAGAACTGACGAAAAAAAGTTAGTTACAAAATTAGTCACCATACTACAGATTGGTTCGTTTTCATCTCTCCCCCCCCCCCCTCACCCCCCCCCCCCCGTTACACCCCAGCATGTATGAGGTTTTTAGCCGGAACTCTTTTACCTATTTATCATATACAAAAAACACCAAGATAAAAGTAGTAAACACCAAAAATAGAGAAATCGTGAAGGTCTACTCAATACAGCGTCGTCGACCGATTACCTGGAAATAAAAACACGAAATTGAAAAAAATGGGAATGAGCAAACAAAATCCGATATGGCCTGTGCGATTAGCTGAACAAAGCACACACAAAAAAATACGCTGTCTGGTCTGGAGTGTTCCTCCAAGGCCACCAAGGAAACTCAAGGTTGGTGAATTGTAGGAGCGGCGTGAGAGTGTTGACGCAAAAGTAGGGAATTGTACGAAATCCTGTATTTTTTATTTATTTGAGCATGATTAACGAAAAACGTAAATTGTGATTGGATGGGCAATCGTCCAGTTGTCCTAGGTTACGAGCTTTCCTAGGGCGAGATGACGTGCGACGACATGCCATACGTGACGAGTTCACCTATGGCGAGTTGGCTGTGACGGGTTCACTTGTGATGAGCTCTGCTAGACCGGCTAGACTACACCACCTCTGTTGGGGCCTCACTTTCACTGTCGAAACCCCCCTCCCTGTTCTATTCATATAGCCCTAGTCTTTCCCAAGTTCTGGGCCCAATATTTCTCCAGATGCAAACAATGTGACCACATGGTCCAAGCGGGGGTCACCAGCAAACCCACGTGACTGGAAAAATTGGGGGAGGACAAGACTATGGATCACGTAACGATGAACCATGGCGCAAAGGATATACTTGGCAACACTAGTCTAAATACACCGATCTAAGGAATACTGCGCACGGGGTTAGGGCTGCTTCTATAGTGGCTGATTCTGTAATATAAACAAGGGGGACATACATGCTTGAGTGAAATCAATGAAGACGCAAAAAAATAAAAAAAATGCTAATAAAACAAACGTAATCGAAAATACGTGAAAGGCGCGTCCACAGTATAGGCAGGTTTTTTAATGTAATGCGCGGCAGAGACAATGTAGACAATGTAGAATTAAGCTATCTGCAGATTAGGTTAGTGCGATAGCCAGTTAAACAAAATATACTCCTCAAATTACAACGAAAACCGCAAAACCACACTTTCGATAAAACGGACGTAGGGGGTTCGATAAAACGCCATTCGATAAAACGGCGTTCGATAAAACGAGCATTTTTTCGAGATAACGGTGTTCGATAAAACGGCGTTCGATAAACTGTCTGGGAACCCATTCTTAATGATATTTGCTGAAAATCAAAGGCACTCTCCCTTTACAAAGAAAGCAGCTTTACAAACATTCACTTGCCCCCCAAAACGCTGAAAATCTTATGAAAAGTAAACTGCGTTGTCATGATAAACTGAATTTTCAAACAGTGTTGTCCCTAGTTTGTTCTCCAGACAAGCCTCCGATATTGTCGTGGAGGAAGAACAGACCTCTTTGAAAGCACGTGCACGCATTGTACGTCCCCGCGCGCGCCCTGTAATGTCATTTTGTTGCTGTTGTGTCGGGGAAGGGGGGGGGGGTGCAAATGTTTAGTCCCGCGCAGGGATGGCACTGCCCCTTTGTTCCTCTTGGGTGCAACAAAAGCCGACCCCCCTATCTTTTTCACTGTCGAGGTTACAGGGACGGGGGCAATTGCTGACGCGTGCATTTGAGACGAGGGATTGTGAACACGAGTGCAAATAGCGCGGTTGTTTTGAGAGGGGGATTCTTAGACTGGCAAAGGGCGTTCGGGTTGTTTCGTGGTCCACCCACCGCAATGTCCGTGCACCGATATGTCCGCACCGAAACGTCCTGCACCGACATGTCCTACACCGAAAATTCCATTTACCGGCTGGAGGGCCCCCTTCTTGCTTGTTTTTCGAGTCATTTTCATCACTTTAATTAGCGGGCACGACATACCCATGTTCGCCAGCTCAAGCAGCGGCTGTGTTGATTTACTCGCGTCATATCATTCACGTTCTTTTTTTTTGTGCGGATTCTGTGACCCCCGAGGGGGACACTGGGACTCGTTGCGGCTGCACCGACGATGCAGACGAGATTGAACTGTCCGGCTCATTGTATCAGGATTGCTTGTGCCATCACTCGTTTATTACAACTTTGTTTGCGTATATTGCAAGGCGATAACTACTCTCTGGCAACCCGCCAGCTATCGGCTCAAGCCGGCTGGCCTCTGTGGTCAACGTCGGGTCTAGGCCCACTCGTCACAAGTCCACTCGTCATAGGCCAACTTGTCACAGGTAAACTGGTCAGGAATGCCGTCTCGTCACAGGGCATTTCGTACGAGGAATTCTCGTATCACCGGAATATTCGTCACACGGAAAACTCGCATGCTTTTTTTGGAACGTGAAAGCGATGTTTCCGCCTGCTATACGTCGCCCATTAAAAATGATGTTGGCGAGCGAGTGTTCTTTCAAAGTTTTTGACGTAGGAATTTAGGTAAATATGCCGTCATACCGAGTTAATTATATTAAAATGATAATCGCATATGCGAATTTGCATTACATGGCACGCATAAAAAGTAAACAAATTGTTCTAAATGACGCAGTGAACAGGTTGTACATGAAACAAAAAAAAAATGTTTATAGCACCCGCTTTGTACTGTTGTAGTATTTGTACTATTGCACTGTTGTATCGCTGTCTCGTTGTGTAGGCGTCTTCAACGCTGGGTTCCGACGTTGTTCACTGCACCAGTTCAGAAGCGTATGTTGTGGACAGTATTACGAAGCGTGTTGACTGCGGCTCCGCTGTCGTGATCAGCCAGGATTCTTGCGATGCGATCGTTGACATCTTGGTATTCGCGTGCGAGCCGTGGGAGATGCTGCCCGACGATGACTACAACTACCACCGCAAAAAGCGACAACAGAACATGTTCACAAACAATTACAAACCGCGATGGCGTACTGGATAAGCGTTGTGCTGTTGGGCCTAACGAAGCGGGTTCGATTCCCGGTCGCGGCGGCCGCTTTTCAGATGGAGGTGAAAAGCGAAAACGCATGTGTGTTCGAGATTTCGGCGTACTCACGTAAAAGATCGCCAGGTGGTCAAACTCAATTCGGAGCCCTCCACGTGTAGCACCGGCGCGTCAATCCCCCACAATCAATAAAATCAACAAATAAACAATTTCAAACCTAATGCAATTCGTGGTTGTGCGTCCTTCAGTGTTTACATAGAAAGAAATCCTCCAGCTTATCTATGGTTCAAGCGTTGCGGGAGTTAGTGCAAACTTTGCCATTTTTTTATTTTTTTATTCGCAGACTGAAAGTGTGGGTGCGGGTTGTCTGCAAGGGCAGGTTATACGCGCGAAAATACGGAAGTACACCAGCTCAACACCCCTGTGATCAGCACTTGAAGTGCAGGTCGCGCTGACTTCACCCCAACTCCCCCCTTCCCCCCAAAGAAAAAAAAAGACAGCTCTTTACGCACACCTGCTGGCCGCACAGACCTCCCCACGCCCTCCTAAACAGCCGTAACGAATTTACCATTGTAGAAACCCTCCTCAGAGGGGCTTTCAACGCCAATTTCCGGTCAGGGCTTCTAGGCTTTTGTTCACCCGGCCGCGGTGTAACGAAATCCATGCGACGAAAAGGCGCCTTGCACAAGAATTCCTATCTGGAGATGGCACTGTACCAAAAGGCCGCTGTGACGAGTTGGCCTACGACGAGTTTTCCGGTGACAAGTGGGCTTGTGACGAGTGGGCTCGTTCCCGTCAACGTCTTCCTCTACACTCCCATTTTCCCACCGCATCAGGTTTTTCCCCTCCAAAATATGACGACCCACGCCAATGCAATGACAACAGTCAGTCGCCCGCGGGGCGCCCGGAACTCCTTCCTTGGAATTTGGGTTCGTCGACCTTTCCCCCGCGAGCCCAGGCACGCACGTGAAGATGGCGAGTCTAAAGTGTCCTGTACAATAGCGTCTCAATTATTTCCCTCGGGCTCTTCGGCCGCCACCTACACCCCTTCTATTTCCCTCTCCCCCTTCTAATCTGCCGCGTTCCTGACAGGAAAAACCTGCGGAGACTTTCGCAGGTACTACGAAGGCATACGCCCAGAATAAGGCAAAACAAGCTGACACATTTCATCTTTATAACAGTGGGACTGAAGGCAGTTGGTCCAATGAAGTTTTGAACTCCCAAGAATAGAAAGAACAAACTTACAAAAATTACTTAACTAAATAAAAAGCGTGCATCTTATAGATATTCTAAAATTAACAAAGACTGAAATAGAAAATCCCGGACAATAACATTGGAAACATGATTGAAATAGCGAAATTATAATTGCGCGTGTTTTTTGAAACAATGTATTCTGCGATTATTTAATGAGGATCGCTCGTCGATCATTTTTCATTGGTTGAACTTTCTTTTAAACGATTTTTCAACACGCGCTCACTTCAATTACGCAAGCCGTGGCGCTATATTACTCAGCTGGTGTCGCACGTTGCTCAAAGCTTTGCTCAAAAAAATACGGCAATAAGTGGTTATAAGAAACCAGTGAAAAAAAATACACGATGATACTGTCACTGGTTTGTTCTATAAATTAAGTCCCTAGAAAAAAAGAAATAAAGAGCAAAATTGACTGAAAGCTTCAAATATGTCGGCTCATATTCCACAAATAAATGCACATTTTTGGAAAGGCCGCATAACCATGCGCTGGCCTAAAATAACGCAGAATTGCGAGAAAGAACATTTGTTATAAATAGTTTAGAATGGCGTGCTTTCTCCATCGAATTATACTCCAAGCCGCTCTAACATCTGAATAAATCGAATTCAAAGAAAGTAATCGTAAGCGCCCACTTTCTTCATTTAAACCAGACAAAGCTTGGTGTTTCAGCCGTCTTCCTCATTAAATGACTTTGATTATTTTTTTGTGTCCTGGAGCCGTGTTTGCATATAGCATTTGAAAGGCAGGAACTGAAACAAGGCATACATTTTTGCCATGTTAAGAAAAATGCATGCGACTATCCCACAGAACCCCAAAGAGCTAAGCCCTGCATAGTTATAAATTTGTTTTGAAAGAAATAAATGAGCGGCATTGATACCTACAGTGCATAACAAATTAGGAACACAAGATTGCTGTCGAAATACCAACTTTAAATGCAGTAAGCGTGAATATATTACAACAACCTCGCTTATCTTTTGTCCATCCGCGCAAAAGACGCTTCTCTAGATGTGTACGATTTAATTCAACGAAACGTCTTGACAGAATCACCTTCTACGAAACGCCGTTCGCTAAGAAAGGCAATATTTGGTGGCGGTTTATTTCAGCGCGTTAACTGATTGTCGGCTTACTTGATTAAAGCCACCGCTATGGTCTTATGCACACGGTGGAAGGGTTTCGCCTTGAATATCAGTTGTGCAAGAATAACTTGAGTTGAATTGAATAACTACATTGCTTCCCGCAGTGCCTGCCCTGCGTATATACTGTTTAGTCTGCAACCTGCTACACTGAATGTCATTTATGGTAGGTTGGAGCGAATGATCTGATTCTGTTTTATTCGCAATCGCTGTCCTGTATGTTAAGCCAATCATCGGTCACTACTTCATCGTACTAGGTTATGTGTATTCGCTCGATGTTTTTTAAGCCTCTTAGGGGCTCGGGCTTTCTGCGTCTCCTGTCATTGTAATCATTGTAGTCACGGTGCTAAAACACCGGAACACTCGTTTTCGAACCACTCGCGCTAGAAACTGACATCACCATGGTAAAAAACGCGTACTAAAAGAACCCACCGGGACACTCGTTTCCCAACGTCTCGCACTAGAACGCTTCCTGCTTCAAAGAAACGAGACTTTTTCAGCAAAGCTGTATACCTCTCGGTTCTACCCCCCAACGGATTCATCACCGTGGACAAAAACGCCAAGGCGCCAAGAATACTGTTATACACTGCATGCTTTGCCCCTCCCCAGGTTTCACGTGAGTGGAGATGGTACGGGATTTTTCTTCTTTCGCAAACACTGTTCGCTATTATGTTCAAACTTTGTGTGTTGATTGCTATACGTTCTTATCCTCGTATCTAGCGAATTTGAATTTTCCAATTTTTTACAAGGTAAACATTCTAGCGTACATCATATTGTTTATTTTGTAAATATTTCGACACTGTAGGTTTATGGAGTGTAAGCCATGCCATGTATTGAATCCTTGGTCCCAGTCAAGCTATGTTTAAAGCTTTTTTGCCTAGGAACCCATCTAGGGCTTTTAGAAAATAGGTAGGTAGCTGGGGTAACTGGTTTATTCAGAGGAAGGGTTGGAAGCCAGTAAACCCCGGCTACTCCATTTCGCTGAACAAAGGGCCGTAGACCCAAATAAAGAAATAACAAGTACACGACAACGTCCACAGGGTTTCCGAGGTTTAGTTGGTCCTTCTGGGTTCGTATTCAGGAATTCCCGGTGAAATGCTTAAACTATCCGTTATTAGTTTGAAGGGATACCTGTTGAGTTAAAGAATGCATTGAAGGCACGGACAACCTTATTTTGACGTCCAGCGTCAGGCCATATACCTAATAGTTTCTGGACCCACCATAATATGGTTAGCTACTGCTATTGTTTGTGGTACAGTTCACGTTTTAACCGGGAGTATATTGGGCAGCTTAAAATAACACTCTGGAAACATCTTCGTTGTGCTCTCCGCATGCGCGGGATGGTTAATTTTCACAGTCATTTTAACAGCAGAACTGGTTTGGTTGAGCTTTGTCCGTCAGTCTCACCAAAAAGCCTGGAAGCCTGAGAAATAACTGTGGTTCGGGAGGGCATGAAATCAGAAACGCCATGAAACAGGAAACCTAACACTGTGCCACCCCTATGGCCTGGGGGTGGCACGGTTGTAGCGGCGGCAGTAAAGAACGCAATAACAATAATTGGAAAGAACAAAATCCTGGGCCATCTCCACTTACGTGAAACCTGAAGTGGGGCGATGCGTGCAGTGTATAAATGTATTCTTGGCGCCTTGGCATTTTTGCCAACGGAGGTGAAACCACTGGGGGTAGAGGTATACAGCTTTGCTGTAAAAGTTTCTTGTCTTTGATGCACGAAGCTTTCTTGCGCGAGAGGTAAACGAGTGTCTCGGTTTTTCATTACGCGTTACGTTCTAGCGCGAGGCGTGAACGACTTTTACTGTGTTTTAGCACCATAACTACATGAGACGACGATTACGACGACGAAGAGGACGACAGGAGACGCCAACATCCCCAGCCCCTAAGGGGCTCTGCCCACGGTCGGTGTCGAACCTAGGATCCTCGCGTTATGGATACTGATTGAGCATCGCATTCCGGGTGCACCGCATTTCCTCTGGGTTCGTAGCTCGGGCGTTGACTTTAGACTCAGCCGCCAGTTCTAGCGTGGGCGGGCCACTTTGGGAAAGATGTGGAAGCCTGCAGACGAAACGATCCGGGCCTGTCAGTCTTGGAGACCTTTCAGTGGCCAGTTCGGAAATAAATGTGAGATGCAATAGCCAGGTCTCCGACGAAGGGAGCGGACGGCCAGCTCTGCTTTTTTCTTTGCAGTGCAAGCTGCGCCATTTGTTAAACAAGAAAAAATGTGTAGGCAACGCCGAGTCGCAAAGGTGGAAGAGAGCTTCCACATATTGTGGCACCTCTACATTCAATCGGAACTGCAAGGCTGGAAAATATTTGCATAGAATCGAAAGAACTGTGATACGCAGAGACTTCCAAAAAGTTTTGTAAGGGGGTCTTAAGGAAATAGCTTGTTATTATTATTATTTTTATTATTATTATATTCTGGTATTCTGGTAGAGTAGCGGAACGTGAAGAGAAACTCCTACAGAGCATCTTGCGCCCTCTATAATATTTGTATACGCGTTAAAATCTAAACAATTGCACAGTTAGGCATTCCATAAAATCGTGCCCTTCTCTCGCTGCGCTGTTTTGACGCTGTGCTGCTTTGGCGATGTGCTCTTCCGTCGCGTGCGCTTTTGACGTCGTGCTTTTCTGTCGCGTGCTGTTTTGATGTGTGCCCTTTTGACGCCGTGCTGTTATGACGGTGCTCTTCTGTCGCGTGCCCTTTCGTCGTGTGCTGTTTTGACGGCGCCCCCTACAAACCATCCCTCCTCCTCTTCCCGTTCTACAACCTGCGTAGAATAAAGGCTGGCACAGATAGTTAAAAAATGTGGCAGTGTTAACGTCAGCCGGTGTTTTTTAATGCTTAAGTATTCTTTACAGAGTACCTAAAAAATAGTGTAATGCCTGGTGAAGACACCAAAAACGCGCGATTAGTTGCCTCAAATATGGGTGCATGAGCCCGAGTCCTCCACCACAGACACATTTCCGACACGCTGGAAAAAGTTTAGATTTGGAGAGGGGGCATGGAAGTTCAAAATTAAACAGCAAAATCATCTAGCCCTCCGTTTAATGATTATGATGGTTGATCGCAAAGCTTTCTTCCTGCGAAATCGAATGGGAAATGGTTAAAGTCAAAGACGCTGCCATCAAAAGACCAAACTGCGTGCTGGTCAAATTATACGCTTAACTAGTCAAAGTTTAAATCCAGAAGGCAACCAAGGAAACCCATACGATAGAGCTTTGCGATAAACTATCATCGTCGTTAGACGGACGTGTGCATGATTTTTCAAGCGTACACTCTAAGCTGGGTAACCCTTAATAGAGGTATACATTTTCGAATTTTTGTAACCTATAATTTATAAGGTACAAATGTAACTGATATCTTCGTAACCCTTATATACGTATACACGTAAGGGTTACTCAGTTATGGGTTACTTTGCCGCTTTCAGCGTGTATACCTTTATATAAGTTACATCTACCGCCGTTCAAGGCTAAACACCTGGAAGGTGTCATGTTGCGCGCCAGGCGCGCTTTCGCCGGCGCCGCTGTGGCGACGCCCCGAAGGCGCCTTTTCCGCGTGGTAAACAAATATCGCGTTAGTGGAAGACGATATGTGCGACCATGCTGTCCATTGCGCCGTCTAAACTTTTGCGTCGGGTGTCTTTTGTTGGTCCCTTGAACAAACTGCCGGCCACACGGCTGGGGCTAAAAGAGAAGTTACTTTGATAATTCCTAAAATTGCGGTGCTAAAAAGCTTGAAAATGTTGTCTTAATATATATGCATTGCATTACCGGTTCGATATTCGTTACCAAGGTTGTCACCCAAAAATCTTTGTGAGTATTGGCAACGCTTAAGTTTAATAAACAGGCATAACTAAATTTGATGTTCGCATCAGCGTTTTGCCGTTTAAGAAACCAGTATCAAACATGCAGGATAGGTCTTTTAATAAATTGCGGGCATTAATTTTAGCTTTAGTTAAACAACATTAGGCTTTAGTGAAACCAAGCTTTAGTGGAAACATGCACTTGATAGCATACTTCAAAAGGACGCCAAAGTTATGATAACATAGCCTTAAGCCAAAAATTCTTGCCTGACAACTTAGGCCATTATTATCGAAAGAGAATTGCAGTACATGCACACATAGTTGCGCCTTTAACAGGAGCACATTTTAAGAAGTTTGGCATCAGTAGTTTTGAACATTCACATTTAGTATGTTAAAACACCTGTGGGCTATTTATTAAAAAGCAAAGCTGCGAACCACCCCAATGTAATTATCGTTCCTTAATGAGTATTAGACGAGTGCGGATTCCTGGGCGAACTGGTGTTTCCTATATTGCTTTAGACTTCCAGGTAAAACTCGGTTTATTCATATATCCTTATTAAACCTATTTAATAAATGTTGCGTGAACAGCTTCTCAAACATGGCCACATATACAGATTCTTTACCTCAATATTTGCACGGATATATGCAAAGTATTTCGAATTGTTTGGTACTGCAATTGAACAATTTCTGACGAATTCTAGTTTGAGCTACATTTATAAGATGGTTCTCAGAGGTGCCCTTTCCCAGTACAGCGTTATTGTCATGGTTCCCCACAGAAAAAACGCAGAATGTGGGAAAGTAGAAAGAACATTTATTACAAATTCACTGTTTCATACAAAGCAGTGTTTATGGCTATGTTCCTTGCATTCTCTGTTTCACTCAGAGTCTAATATTACACTTGGAATTCACTTGTCTTTACGAATCCATCTTTACACGTCCCTCTTAGGTTCCTCTTTACAGTTCCACCTGAGTTGTGATTCCCACGCCAAGTTAGCGTTTTTTATGCAGCACTAACAAGTTTCTAGGCCGATTGCAATCTGCCTTTTGGACAAACTTTAAATGGGATCTATAATTTCCTGCATGAAAAAAGGCACTTGGAAAAATTCAGAGATAAGCTTCGCAATTTACGTAGTACACAAGCAGGCACAAAATCAGGGCACGCTGAAGATTTCCCCGAGGTCATCTGAATGACTTGTTCCCTGCTGCCGCTGATGGAGGTATATATGTGAGGGGCCGTCACTTGGATTTCCCCACCTTGAAGAGCCATCTACAGAAAATTTCAGAAAAAGAACAAAATCCAGTGCAACCATAAGCCCCTCACACCAAATCACCGGCATGTGAAGTACGAAAAATATATTGCACGAAAATGAAGACGGAGACCAGAGAATGAAATGAAAGGCCACACCAGAGAAGGAGTGATTTACGGCCTTTCAAATAATTTCACATCATTTCAGTAATCGTTACACACAGTGATTTGGCCGCATTGTTTAGAACAACGCGAAGCCACTATAGTCATACCGGCCAACCTTCCCGAATTTTAATCGTGCCGTGTTCCTGTTTATCTCGCGAAATGTTTCTGCATGCTCACCCAGAACAGGCAGAAACTTTGGGCTACGAGATAAACTGACATATGTTTGCAAAAGAGAAAGCAAAAACATTTCCCGCCTTCATGTGGAATCACTAGTACACGCAACAGAGCGAACGTCGCACTAAACCCAGGGAACGTTCTTTCACCATGCTGACGCCGCCTGCGTCACATTTTTGGCTGTACTTAAACGTCTCCCTCCCTCTCCCCCCCCCCCCTTTGTACTGGCAGTTTCATTTTGAACGAGGATCCCACGTGGAAGCCGAAACGTTTTTCATTTCAGTAAGGTGTTCTTCTACCGGTGGTTTCTTCCTCGGCTATTTGTAAAAACGAATCGTCAACTTACATTTTTTCTTCGTCCAAATGTGTTGTGGGAGAGGATACATCTAGAACTTGCACCGATCTTCAAGTGGCATTCCCAGGAGGTCAGTACCTGTAATGACTCAAAGGGTTATTTGGGT
Source organism: Haemaphysalis longicornis (assembly GCF_048455015.1). Lineage (NCBI taxonomy): Eukaryota > Metazoa > Arthropoda > Arachnida > Ixodida > Ixodidae > Haemaphysalis > Haemaphysalis longicornis. The sequence continues at coordinate 92,540,276 of NW_027526295.1, forward strand.
TAAAATGTAATAGGATTTAAAGCTGGGCAGTTGGTATACATTCATAACGAAAGAACACCTCAAAGTTGACAAGACGAAGAAAAGAACACAGCACAAGCCCTCACTAACAACTGGATCTTTCTTAAAGAGCTCTTTTCGAAAAAGAGTTCTTGTTGGCTCTGCAAAACCACGCATCTTATAGAATAGGTAGAGCTGCTGAAAAACTACAAAACTACATGCTGAGGAAATCGTTATGTGAATTCATAAAGTTCATGTAGTAGCGAACTGATAGAAAGAGTCACTAAACATGAGGCAAAATAAGATACGAAATATAACATCATAACATTTGAAGTAAGGCCTTGCATTTTTACAAATGAATCATACTTTTGTCTGTGCAGGCCTGGGTGTCATATTTACAAAGAATATTTGAATGAATGAGTTTTAGTTACTGATATTTGATACCGTTGTTTCCACGAAAATCAGACTTCATTTCAACTTGTGTCATACGCAGGGGAGTGCTGGTTGTCAGCTCAAGGAACACTGCCTGCCAGAAAAATAGTAGTGCTCAAAAGTCATAGCATAGGCAGCCAGATGCAACCACACTTTTCGAACAGCCAGGAACCGATGAGGGTGCAGCACCCATTTTTACACCTGCACTTACTTGTCTCTGTGTAATTCGTCACAATTTCTGTATCATCAAAAAACAACAACAATCAAGCAGCCTGCATGCTGGCTCATACATACCATCATTCTGTAAAGTCGCTTTACTGCACTACACTAGTATCACGTGAGACAACCATTTGCCCTGCAATACCACGCGAATAAATAAACGACTGATTTGTGCGAATGGGAATAATAAGCCCACTTAACATGGTGAAAATGCCCCGCTACCTCACAATGACTAACACCAAATTTACCCACTCAAGGAAAAGAATGACAAAAAATGAAGAGTGTTGTAGATATAAAAACGTTTTATTGTGCGGTAGGGCAAACTTTCACAAAAAAGAGGCTTGTGCTGGACAAAAGTGAGTTTAGAAATTTCGGGCAGAATTTAGTGGACTACTTTTCTGCAACACACACCTTGTGTTTATCCGGATATATAACTACAAGACCAATAAACTAGACGCCATTCCGAATATATGCAGCGAGAAAAATGAATATTTCCCGATGGCTGAAACAAAATGATAATACCCAGAGAATAGCGCGATAATATAAGACTTTATTGGAAAAATTTCAAATATTCAAGCAGAGCTACCTGACAATTACATGGGCCAATAACTCGTCAAGTGCGCCCGATGCAGCCAACAGCGTAAACAAAACGCTCAACACATTACGAATGCGCGCAGAGCAGAAAGCAGGTCACGAGCGCCGTTATCTGTTATAATGTACGGGCTTTCACGATCGTCCGCTCTAGTCTGACGCCACGTGATTTCATTCAATTGCCGTCGCCGGCAACAGAAAACGTCCAGCGAAGCAACCAGTCGGGAAGCGAAAATCCCTCTCGAATGCTGCAATTTCAAATTGAAAAGCCCCCAGCGAAAAGATACATCCAATGAAAACACGGAAACCGTTACGGGAATATACTCACCGAGTTCGCTTTCACTGGCGCCGGGACATTGGTCCAACATGCGAACTTGACGCTGGTCGTAGAAGAACGGGCCGTGTAGCGCTGCCAGTCACAAATGGGCTCGCCGCAGCCCCCGCGACTCACGCCGACAAATAAGTCTTGCAACAGCAATCCTCGCTTCATCGTAGGGGTATCACAGCGGTAAAAAGGCTCGAGTGGCGCGAAAACGCGGCCACCGGGACTGCGGGCGCCGCCATTTCTCTATATCCCGTCATGCAAAAGAGAAATCAACGACCGCCTGGAGAGAAGGCGCGACGAGCATCTCTTATAGGTTACAGGGCGTTTTATAGGTTACAGCGTAAAGGTTACATGTCAGATTTTGTTGATGTAACCTACAAATCATTAATGTAACCTATAAACCGCTTTTAACTTCACGCTTGTAACCCTTAGAATGGACTGGGATAAAGAAAACATCAAAATGGATGCATTGTAACCTTTATTTTACTGGTTACATCCCTTTAGAAGTTACATTATGGGTTACCAGGATTAGAGTGTACACTCTAAGCTGGGTAACCCTTAATAGAGGTATACATTTTCGAATTTTTGTAACCTATAATTTATAAGGTACAAATGTAACCTATATCTTCGTAACCCTTATATACGTATACACGTAAGGGTTACTCAGTTATCGGTTACTTTGCCGCTTTCAGCTTGTATATCTTTATATAAGTTACATCTACCGCCGTCCATGACCACACACCTGGAAGGTGTCATGTTGCGCGCCAGGCGCGCTTTCGCCGGCGCCGCTGTGGCGACGCCCCAAAAGCGCCTTTCCCGCGTGGGAAGACGATATGTGAGACCATGCTGTCCTTGCGCCGTCTAAACTTTTGCGTCGGATGTCTTTTGTCCGTCCCTTGAACAAACTGCCGGCCACACGGCTGCGGCTAAAAGAGAAGTTACTTTTATAATTCCTAAAATTGCGGTACTAAAAAGCTTGAAAATGTTGTCTTAATATATATGCATTGCATTACCTGTTCGATAATCGTTACCAAGGTTGTCACCCGAAAATCCTTGTGAGTATTGGCAACGCTTAAGTCTTATAAACAGGCATAACTAAATTTAATGTTCGCATCAGCTTTGTGCCGTTTAAGAAACCAGAATCAAACATGCATGATAGGTCTTTTAATAAATTGCGGGTATGAATTTTAGCTTTAGTTAAACAACATTAGGCTTTAGTGAAACCAAGCTTTAGTGGAAACATGCACTTGATAGCATACTTCAAAAGGACGCCAAAGTTATAACATAGCCTTAAGCCCAAAATTCTTGTCTGACAACTTAAGCCATGATTGCCAAAAGAGAATTGCAGTACATGCACACATATTTGCGCATTTAACAGGAGCACATTTTAAAAAGTTTGGCATCAGTAGTTTTGAACATTTTCATTTATTATTATGAAACACCTGTGGGCTATTTATTAAAAAGCAAAGCTGCGAACCACCCTAATGTAATTATCGTTCCTCAATGAATATTAGACGAGGGCGGATTCCTGGGCGAACTGGTGTTTCCTATATTGCTTTAGACTTCCAGGTAAAACTCGGTTTATTCATAATCCTTATTTAACCTATTTAATAAATGTTGCGTGAACAGCTTCACAAACATGGCCAAATATACAGATTCTTTACCTCAATATTTGCACAGATGTATGCAAAGTATTTCAAATTGTTTGGTACTGCAATTGAACAATTTCAGACGAATTCGAGTTTGAGCTACATTTATAAGATGGTTCTCAGAGGTGCACTTTCCCAGTACAGCGTTATTGCCATGGTTCCCCACAGAAAAAAACACAGAATGTGGGAAAGTAGAAAGAACATTTATTACAAATTCACTGTTTATACAAAGCAGTGTTTATGGCTATGTTCCCTGCATTCTCTGTTTCACTGAGAGTCTAATATTACACTGGAATTCAGTTGTCTTTACGAATCCATCTTTACACTTCCCTCTTAGGTACCTCTTTACAGTTCCACCTGAGTTGTGATTCCCACGCCAAGTTATCGTTTTTTATGCAGCACTAACAAGTTTCTAGGCCAATTGCAATCTGTCTTTTGGACAAACTTTAAATGGGATCTATAATTGCCTGCATGAAAAAAGGCGCTTGGAAACAATCAGAGATAAGCTTCGCAATTTACGTAGTACACAAGTAGGCACAAAATCAGGGCCCGCTGAAGATTTCCCCGAGGTCATCTGAATGACTTGTTCCCTGCTGCCGCAGATGGAGGTATATATGTGAGGGGCCGTCACTTGGATTTCCCCACCTTGAAGAGCCATCTACAGAAAATTTCAGAAAAAGAACAAAATCCAGTGTACCATAAGCCCCTCAACCAAATCACAGGCATGTGAAGTACGAAAACTATATTGCACGAAAATGAAGACGGAGACCAGAGAATGAAATGAAAGGCCACACCAGAGAAGGAGTGATTTACGGCCTTTCAAATAATTTCACATCATTTCAGTAATCGTTACACAGAGAAATTTGGCCGCATTGTTCACAACAACGCGAAGCCACTATAGTCATATCGGCCAACCTTCCCGAATTTTAATCGTGCCGTGTTCCTGTTTATCTCGCGAAATGTTTCTGCATGCTCAACTAGAACAGGCAGAAACTTTGGGCTACGAGATAAACTGACATACGTTTGCAAAAGAGAAAGCAAAAACATTTCCGCGCCTTCATGTGGAATCACTACTACACGCAACAGAGCGAACGTCGCACTAAACCCAGGAAACGTGCTTTCACGATGCTGACGCCGTCTGCGTCACATTTTTGGCTGTACTTAAACATCCGCCTCCGCCCCCCCGCCCCCCCCTTGTACTGGCAGTTTCATTTTGAACGAGGATCCCACGTGGAAGCCGAAACGTTTTTCACTTCAGTAAGGTGTTCTTCTACCGGTGGTTTCTTCCTCGGCTATTCGTAAAAAGGAATCGACAACTTACATTTTTTCTTCGTTCAAATGTGTTGTGGGATAGGATACATCTAGAACTTGCACCGATCTTCAAGTGGCATTCCCGGGATGTCTGTACCTGTAATGACTCAAAGGGTTACTTGGGTTAAAATTTAATAGGCTTTAGAGCTGGGCAGTTGGTATACATTCATAATGAAAGAAGACCTCAAACTTGACAAGACGAAGAAAAGAACACAGCACAAGCCCTCACTAACAACTGGAGCTTTCTTAAAGAGCTCTTTTCGAAAAAGAGTTCTTGTTGGCTCTGCAAAAACTGAAAAACTACAAAGCTCCATGCTGGGGAAATCGTTATGCGAATTCATAAAGTTCATGTAGTAACGAACTGATAGAAAGAGTCATTAAACATGAGGCGAAATAAGATACGAAATATAACATCATAACACTTGAAGTAAGGCCGCGCATTTTTACAAGTGAATCATACTTTTGTCTGCGCAGGCCTGGGTGCCATCTTTACAAAGAATATTTGAATGAATGAGTTTTAGTTATTGCATTTTCATACCGTTGTTTCCACGGAAATCAGACTTCATTTCAACTTGTGTCATACGCAGGGGAGTCCTGATTGTCAGCTCAAGGAACACTGCCTGCAAGAAAAACAATAGTGCTCATAAGTCATAGCATAGGTAGCCAGATGCAACCACACTTTTCCAACAGCCAGGAACCGATGAGGGTGCAGCACCCATTTTTACACCTGCACTTGTCTCTGTGTAATTCGTCACAATTTCTGTATCATCAAAAAACAACAACAATCAGGCAGCCTGCATGCTGGCTCATACATACCACCATTCTGTAAATCGCTTTACTGCACTACACTAGTATAACGCGAGACAACCATTTGCCCTGCAATACCACGCGAATAAATAAACGACTGATTTGTGCGAATGGGAATAATAAACCCACTTAACATGGTGACAATGCCCCGCTACCTCAAAATGACTAACATCAAATTTACCTACTCAAGGAAAAGAATGACAAAAATGAAGAATGTTGTAGATATAAAAACTTTTTATTGTGCGGTAAGGCAAACTTTCACAAAAAAAGAGGCTTGTGCTGGACAGAAGTGAGTTTAGAAATTTCGGGCAGCATTTAGTGGACTACTTTTCTGCAGCAAACATCTTGTATTTATCCAGATGTATTACTACAAGACCAATAAACTAGACACCATTCCGAATATATGCAGAGAGAAAAATGAATATTTCCCGATGGCTGAAACAAAATGATAATACCCAGAGAATAGCGCGATAATATAAGAATTTATTGGGGAAAAGTACGCCCGATGCAGCCAACAGCGTAAACAAAACGCTCAACACATGACGAAGGCGCGCAGAGCAGAAAGCAGGTCACGAGCGCCGTTATCTGTTATAATGTACGGGCTTTCACGATCGTCCGCTCTAATCTTACGCAACGAACGCAAGCCCATGATTTCATTCAATTGCCGTCGCGGACAACAGAAAACGTCCAGCGAGGCAACCAGTCGGCTAACGAAAATCCCTCTCGAATGCTGCAATTTCAAATTGAAAAGCCCCAGCGAAAAGATACATCCAATGAAAACACGGAAACCGTTACGGGAATATACTCACCGAGTTCGCTTTCACTGGCGCCGGGGCATTGTTCCAACATGCGAACTTGACGCTGGTCGTAGAAGAACGGGCCGTGTAGCTCTGCCAGTCTCAAATGGGCTCGCCGCAGCCTCCGCGACCCACGCCGACAAATAAGTCTTGTAACAGCCACCCTCGCTTCATCGTAGGGGTATCACAGCAGTAAAAAGGCTCGAGTGGCGCGAAAACGCGGCCACCGGGCCTGCGGGCGCCGCCATTTCTCTATATCCCGTCATGCAACAGAGAAATCAACGGCCGCCTGGAGAGAAGGCGCGACGAGCATCTCTTATAGGTTACAGGGCGTTTTATAGGTTACAACGTAAAGGTTACATGACAGATTTTGTTGATGTAACCTATAAATCATTAATGTAACCTATAAACCGCTTTTAACTTCCCGCTTGTAACCCTTAGAATGGACTGGGATAAAGAAAACATCAAAATGGATCCATTGTAACCTTTATTTTATAGGTTACATCCCTTTAGAAGTTACATTATGGGTTACCAGGATTAGAGTGTAGGTGGCAGCTTGTAAACCGACCGCAGCATTCAGTTGTGAAGGTGAGTACAGGTTTCGGGCACCCTCCTGTCTTGCGTCCTTCAGCCACGCAGGAATTGGTTTTTGAAAAACCATTTACCAACTAGCCAGCAACCATTGCAATTCTTGTAAAGCGATGCTTCTCCACGACAAGCAATGACGTTCTACTATCATGCGGTATTTATTCTATCAACGATTCCCGATGACTGTAGTAAGAGCATTTCTGTGAAATTAAACACGTTTCAGCCGTAGGTAATGAAAATACGGAAGCGTCGTCCGTCACAATTTCTGTTTTGAGGTATATCTTCGAAGACACCCTCCAACTTTGTATTCGCTTGTGCACGACGTCGGCGCCGTTTCGTCATCAACTGCAAAGGCCAGCGCCGCAGCATTCCTAGATCGGCCGCACACACCGGCTTTGTGGGAGCATTTAGCGGCAATTTACTCCTCGATTCGCGAAACTGCATGCAGGCATGAAAAAATTGCATGAAGAAGCGAACTTTCACTTCCAGCTTGACTTCCAGCTTGGCGCATTAAGCGTCGTCTGCTATTTGTAAATACTGAGTTTGGGCGTAAATAACACACATGGCATGACTCGTAAACGTCACATCTACACTCAAGATTTACCGATCTGGAAAATGCACGTGGGGTTACGTTCGCTTTGCAAGCCGCACCGTAGAAAAACGACAGAAAGCCATGCACAACTACGCTGCGCTGACCGCCACTGGCACTCCACTGACGAGCGGTTCGCCACGGGCGGCGCTGTTCGCTGAAACGATGGTGGTGCCATGCAACGGCCGCCCGGTCCCTATGGCGGGGAGAGATAAGCGGCAAGGGAGAGATATGCTAGGAGGGTACGGAGACGTGCACAAGACCATCGCCGCCACACAGCGGTGTGTATATCATTTGGAAACCCTACCTTGATTACACCTTGAAAGTAGGCCTAGACAGGGCAGTGAAACTGTCGCTATCAACTGAGGTTAGCCAAAGGTAAACCAAAGTAATTTTTTTGATAATGCACAGGCTGTGTTGTCATAGGCGCCGTGACTGGGTACTGCTGTGCTCCTCTCAAATGTCGCGCTGTTACGGAACGCTGCCGGGCAGCCCTGCCAGCTATAGATCTAAGTACGGGCTATGCGAAAGGTCGTTTCTCGTGGCCATCAATCTCCATTATCGTTGCTACAAACATACACTAGGAAAGCACGCTAACTACATAAAAGAAGGACCAAGTGTAATGCTGTCTTCGCCACAGTAAGGACGCATTAAAGGGCAGCTCTACGCAAAGTGTCCACCCCCAAGAACCGTAATTCTGTATAATATGCCTAAACAGGCAGCAAGATACCGCATGTACCAGCTGGAATTGGCGTATTCACGGCGTAAGCTACAATCAAAAATACGCGATTTTAAAGCTAAAATTCACAAATTCGCGCGCATTTCGGCCACGGTGAAGTGACGTTGTAGCAGGCCAGTAGCCCAAGCTACCGCCTGGCTGGAGCAAACCTGTGTGTAAACACTTCGCGCTTGCCGCAGCGGAGCTCTACCGGTTCTCTTGGCTCGTCGGAGGACAAAGCACCCAGCCGTCCCCAATGTCACTCCTGTGTCACGGGGTTTCAGCAATCCTCCAGCAGGTACTGCGTCGTGTGAGGCCGAGGGATTTTAAACGTTTTCAACTGATTACAGGGCATCACACGGTGCTGCAAGCTGCGTTCCATATGGTAGAATAGTATGTAATGAACGTTCAAAATACATGGTGCTGATGCGAAATTTTATTGCCGTTAAAAAGGTTATAAACTTCCTCCGCCGATGCACTGTTGTTTATGGTTTCAACTAAATCAATATGCTATGAATAACCTCTCAGAATTTTGCCAAAGCGATAAGTATTAACGAAGATATTTCAAATCAATCAGCGTATTTTCACCCAGGGCGTGTTTCTTCCTTGTTTGTGGAGTTTCGCCTCGCACGCCGTAAGTGTTCGACACAAATAGTATCGATTGATGCATCCGCGTCTCATATAGGCTTCGTTTCTAACCTTCTCTTAAGCGGTTAAACCCAACTACCACTGGTCGGTCACGCACCTCGGGATCCGCGAGGTTGCAGGGAACCTCACAATGCCACCCTCGTCTGTTTTGGTGTACCACAAGGATAGTTACAAACCATTGAAAACGTTTGCCCAAGCAGAACACTCGGCTACGCCTGTATACGCTTGTCCCGCCGGCGATCTCCCGCCGGCTACAGACCAGCACGTGCTCCTCACGCCGGTGGGACGACGGCACGCGATCGTGCGCCAGTTCCACCGTATCACTCTCTATGCCGTTCTCGGAGCAGACCTCTCTCCTGTAGAATTGCAAGAACTTAGATGGGCCACCATTCCGCGAGGGAAAGCGGCTATGCAAGCTACCCACTACGACTCGCACTGCAACATGTCAACCAAACACGTATATTATTTACATCAGAAGTGGTACGTGTCCCTCGCACCGGTAATTACCTGCTGTTTCGCTGCAAGTAATGACATCAAAATCGCCCTTCGCCGTGGTGTCACACTTGTTGCAGAATTTATTCTGGCCGACGCCGGGATGCATCAAATCAGCACCACACCACAACTGATGGGCCAAACTCGCTTTCAGCAAATATCAAACTTCACTCTATATCCACCCTCGGATGAACGAGCGCCCAAGTACGCTGTAAGTAATTTCCTGACTGTGCGCGGGCGGCGCTCCCAAGTACAAGCCGTGTTTCAGCGCCTGCTAACACGATCACCGGCGGTATATTCAGCATGCCGTAAGACGACACGCCCGAGCAAATATTCGGCAGTGTCCACAACTACAACCCAGATTTGAAGATCCTCAACGCTTAACGTCTCAACACGTCAAACATAGTGCACATCCCGTTTTAAGGCGAGAGCTTTTTTTATTTCTCAGGGGTGGGGGAGGGGTCCTTGTCGTTCGGGCATATGCCCGTGAAAGCTTTTTCGTCGTGAAGCAGGAGAGTACCCACTTTGTTGGCAACCAGGTCAAAGGCCTGATGTTTGTCGCAAAGCCCAGTCAACCGCTTGGTGTTACACTTGCGCTACCGGAAAGCCTCCAGACTCCCGCCCGTGCTCCCCTTGCTGGATTGTTTGTGAGGGCCCGCATCTGAGAGGCTAAGGGGACTCTCCTCGTCGATTCAAAACACGCAAACGGAATTCCGCCTAAGCCCAGAAGGAAGCAAGATACCTGGGCCAAGGACCCATCGGCGACGGCAAACCCGCTACCGCTCCCAAGTCCTGTCAAGAGGGGCGCGGGAGCACCCCTATCACAACCCCTGGAACTCCAAGGTCCGCGAGCACTTACCACAGGGACGCGCGCACTTAGAAAAAGAACAAGATAACGTGACCTGCTGAAGTGACTTCTCTCACAGATGGTCACAATCCCCCTTCCCACCCATAGCCCCCATCCCGAATAATAAAGCAACTCACAGCCATGCGAGCAGAGATTATCAGCCTACTCCGCCGTTAAAATGAAGCGCTCAACCAAGAAAATAGGTCGTTTTGAGTTAAGCCAGACACTCGGCCCAGCGAGTCCTCACTCAGTAACCCCGTCTTCCTAAACGCAAGACGACAGCGGAAGGATCCTAGCTTGAATTGAGAGCTTGAATGGAAGGATCCTACGCCTACCCTGGAACGTCGAAAAGACGAGCAAATAGGTGCTCTATTTAAAGATAACCGGATGTCTTGCGGTCAGGCTCTGCTCGAGCAAAAAATGAATAAACCAACCACTCTCGAACCCTCCCGACCAGAGTTACTTGATATAGGTTCTGCGAAACTCCCCATAGGCTCCACGCATAAAAAAACGGCCCTAAGATTGGTCCACTGTTTTGGATTTACCGTACAGTGGCGCTATCTGTTGGCGATAAAAAAATCCCGTAATCTCCACGAAGTTAATGATGATGATAGGTACGTAGCTCAAATGCTTATCGGTAAAACCGTGAAAAATTCGCCCACACATCATATAAAGACTCGACACATCACGCTTTCCACCACTCCTTTGAAAAGCCCGTCGACGACGTCAATGTTTGTGGTGATTATGTAGGGCTTCTTTGGGACGATGAGAATCTCCATGGGTAAGTTGGCGAATTCGGTGTGTGACATTTTAGCCACCTTGGCCATCGCCTTCTGCAGAGCGTCTTGTGTCGCGTACCCCTGGTACCTGCCTTCAGCTCGCAGGCGACGAACGACAACCTCTTCTTCTTCCTCTCCTCCTTGTTTGGTAGCAACGAACGCGTTGAACGTTTTGACCTCTACGGCCAGTCTTTGGTTGGCCAATCCCTTGGGGAATACTGCCACAATCATCATCGTTCCGCCATGCTTGGCAGCAACGAGGGACGGGACAGGGCCCGAGCTAGAGGAGCTTAGCCCCTAAAATCAACTATACAAGGTGCTTTGCCCCTCGAGAACCTGGGCGAAAAGTTGTATTTCAGTGCTTATGGAAATTTCGTGTGAATAAGAAGCTCAATGTATTCAGCCATGTAAGTGTTTTATATGCATTCAAAGCAAGAATTATGAAAAAAGTGCGACCGTGTGCGAACAATGCTCTAAAGCCTTGTAAAACTCAGTGAACCAAGGCCCGGCACTCAGCATTCAGCACTGTAAATTCCGCGGGTGGATTCAAAAGCAGGTTTCCGCTAAGCGCCCTCTTCGCGATTGAAATACAGATATTTAGTGGCCGGATGCCAATATCACAATCAGGCGACGCCCGCGTGAAGCTGGCAAACGTACGGCGCTGCCACGACAGATCGCACGACAGAACCCACGTGTTTGCCCCCTGTCTTTACTTAAACGTTATCTTTGCTTTCCACGAATTGTCGGCCCAGGTTGCGTTTCAACCAATTAAGAGCACGAATACGGCTCGGAAAGGTGATTTTTAAAATTTTTCAGTGATAGTAACAGCGACGGGATAAAAATGCCGCCAGGAAAGCAGGATGCCAAAGTTACGAAGGCCACATTCTCAAATAGGCACTAATGCTTTCGCCTTCAGCGTGTCATAAAGAGTTCCCAAATGCCCAGGCAATTCTCGGTTGGCAACTGTGTAGATGTTACTGCGATTTATTTTAATGACTCAAACTGCAGAGCAGCAAAGAATGAAAGATAAGCGCTGCGGATATCCCTTTCTTGACCCTTGGTTTTTATGTGCTGTAGTCTGAATCACATGTGGATCTATCCAGGACCGACCTTTTTTAAGCGAAACCTTTCTCCATGGGAGGGATGGCGTCTTGCCAAATAACTAATGCATTCCCCATTAATTGGTTGGTAGATCGAAAAGCTCTTATAGGATCGCTGGACAAACGCACGGGCGGGAACCGAGCTTCCATTGTGTCAAAATTGTTGCTTGAAACTAACAAAAAAGGAACGCTTCTAAATAAAGTAAGAAACACAATTATCGTGAAGCGGTGCAAAAGTATACTTTTATCTCATAAGCCACGTATCGGTATAGACTTGAATCGTTCGTCGATGCGTTTACGTAGTGTGCGAAAACTTGCCGCTTGCGTTCGCTCTTCTTTTGCGATTGGTCTTTAAAGGTTGTAGGATCGATTACACGCAATTTTGGCGAAGGTTGGACGCACTATTAGCGAAGGTGATGACGCATTTTTGGCAAAGTTTTGATGTGAGCTTGCTTTCGTGTTTCTCTCGACTTTGTATAGGAAGAGATGGAAACGTTTGTAGTCTAAGTAAAATCGGCCAACCACACAAAATCTCTGTGCGTGATGACAGTGTATGAGTCGTCTACACAAATTCCCGCGGTAGCACTTTGCATACATCAACGATTAAGAAAAACAGTTATAATTCCGGTTGAAAAACCTACGCAGCCTAGGTGTTTTCAATATTGCTAAGATAGAGATGTTTTTTTGTACCCATTTATCGAGTGTAAACACATGCGAGTCTATATGCCAAACCAGTGGCATTTCAACAAGGGCACGTGCTGCTAAAGGCCATTTCTGTCAACTTTCCCGTGATGTTGACCATTTCTGCTTTAAACAAGTTTATTACCTAAATCGCTCGGTAGGCGTGGTCTCTCCAGTATGGTTACCTCTTTGTGGGGCAGACACGAAAATATTTGCACAGAAAAAAAATCGTTTCTGGTTCAAAAGCGCCATGTACAAATAGACAAATCAAAAAGATACAGCGCTAATGTCGGGAGAGTCCCTTTTTTGGCCGTGTGTATGTTTCTCTATGTTAAATCATAAATTCATTCCAACCAGCAAATCTCGCTAGGCATTCAAAGATTGTTTACGTGTCCTATGGTTCCTTTTCTTCCACCTAATTCCCCACAAATACCAGCGAAAGTGTAGACGCTAAATTTGTTCCTTTGTAGATTTCAGGCTATAGTCCTTTCCATCCGTGTTCATATTTCACCCTGAATGGTTGAAGATCCCGGATACCAAGAGCCAAGTATCCACCAGATTTGAAACTGTTTTAAAAATCTGAAGATTGTCCAGATTTTTTCGAAGGCCTTTTACAAACGGTAGCTGTTAAACTTCCAATGCGAATAAAATACTTCAATAAAGCTTCTTCTTTGAAGTCGAGGAAGTTCGTTTACTTTCAGGGAAATTTGACAAACCAAGGAGTCTTCTTGAGGGGTTCAAAAAAATGGCTGCATCTTCCCTCTGCTTGTTCCCTGTTATATTGCCAGGGAGACAGTTACGACGAAGACGAGGACGAGGGCACTCCTAGAAGAAGAAGAAGCTCCATTGGGATCGGATGCTGTCGTGCTCCCGTCTTTGATGTCGTCACCACAAGTGCTGCAAATAGTGTACATAATTAATAAACAGTGATCGGGTCTTCGCCCTGCAACAATATGAAAGAAGTACGCCTCAGTTTTAGCGGTTTTTCATTAGGTGACAACCGTGAGTCACATGCCTTCGATGATCCAAGCGTTAATTGTCCGAATTACAACTGTTGCCTCCATCCGTCATCCTCTTATTGGCTTCGCTCAGCATGGAAAACACCCAAATGTGTTACGAATAATTTTTAATTTTGTTATTCTACATACTGAAACTAATGCCTCTCGCCCCGTTGCAGGAATTTTATTGCAGTTGTGGAGAAACCGCCATCTTACTAATCTCTAATGATCAATTAATGAAGCAGAGGTGTTCCGGGATAAACATTATCAGCAGGAGTATATATTTCAGACGTCTCTTCTTTAGCTAAGGCACCAAAGAAATTGTTTTATACTTCTGGAAATTTAAAATAGCCGATCTTAAAGCAGGTGTGCTGCAGAAGGGGAGAAATTGTCGGAGCATAAAAATGCAGTGTTCAAGAAATAGGAAGAAGTAAGAACTGACTCTTTAATGTACATGTGCATTACCGCGCTTCTGATTAATGTAATTATCGTCAGGGTGTACACATCTAAAATGGCCACCACCACGTTTTTTTTTTCAAAAAGCAGCAAAGCAAACGTAGCGATCAAGTTTACTTAAAAATAAAAGGCGGGGTGCTGTGATAATTGCAGCAACAGTAATGCACACAAACGTGGCTGTTTTAACCACATATGCGTGTTGTCCGTTAAGCGTATATAACATTCCCAGTACACCACTAGAACGTCTTGCTCGGGAGGCAGCACAATGAAGCCCTGAAGCCGTGAAAATTCTAGCCGCTATCACAATGTCTACACCACTTTATAGTGATTTTAGCATGCGTCCGTATGATTAGGAAAAAAAATAAAATGAAGACATTGGAGCTGAAATGATCATAAACAAGTCTTGTTATCACCAGCATATAACACGGAGTACTAACAACAGCTGCACCCACAGAGCACCAAACGGAGAGTGAAAGAAGAGGCAAGACGTAAGGGAATAACGAAAAGCCAATGAAGACGGAAGAAACAGCTTTGTGGCTGAGAATTACCTTGGTTACGCCAGGTAAAAGTGGCCGTAATTTAATTGATGAAGTGCACGGCCTGCGATTGGCAGCGGCCTGCTTAATGTAAATGTAATAATGATTACTGATTAACTCGCGCGTACGAGCTCCCTGTTGCGTTAATTGAGAGGTATTTGTTGATCAACTCAAGCAGCGTGACTCTTTCGTAGCCGAGAACTTCAACTACTGAACTACCAAGTGAGGTACGATTAGGAGCAAATACGTGTTTGGTCCAACTTACGGGGTATCTGCTGCGGGTGGCCTCCAGTCGTACTGTATGCTCTCCCAGAAAGTGCAATAGTGAGCACGATACGCAAGGCTGGTTATGGGGTTTTCATTGAGGACAAGGTATTCTCTACGTCCGGGGCTCCGTTGAGGCCAGCTTGTAAGTTGTGGCTGATACATCTCCTTTTCGCCATGGTTTGGGTCCCTTGATAAATGCAAGGAAGCATAACACACATTCTATCTATTCTGCGCCGCTAAATTAAGATGATG
This sequence comes from Haemaphysalis longicornis, assembly GCF_048455015.1. Lineage (NCBI taxonomy): Eukaryota > Metazoa > Arthropoda > Arachnida > Ixodida > Ixodidae > Haemaphysalis > Haemaphysalis longicornis. Next base: position 92,555,355 of record NW_027526295.1, read on the forward strand.
CTATCCTTACATCCATAATATTTGACTGTAGGTAGCCTATATAGGTCCGACAAGCAAGCAACGTTGCTTTTTAAACGTCCAAAGAGGTGCTGCTTTAAAGAGGCCATGCAGACAAAACACAAGTTTGGTTCATTTGAAAGATTGCCTCGTCAGAATTATACTGACACCATTTTTTACGTAAAATTTGCTCAAATAAGCTTCAGAATTACGAAAAAAGGGAATGGCCATGCGACCCACTATCTCATTGCCCGCAACAGAACCTATGGTGTCGTAAGCCCTGCTGTGCGATTGGCTCAGGCCGGCAAACGTAAGCGCAAATTACGCACGGCTTATAAGCTTGCCAAACGAGCTATTTTCACCTTAACTGTAGGGCACATTCTTTTTATAGAAGCAAGAATTGTAGGGTGAACAATTGAAGTTGCGAACGAACGCGTAAATACCCAAGCAGTTAGTGCTGCACTATTCCGGTCCACACCGCTAACACAGCCGTCGGACGCACTGGACTTTTCTGAAACAACACCGTACAACTGACACAAGCGGCACGGTCGCGTACGTGACCATGTTTCTCGAGGCATAGCCTACGTTTTAGGGAACGATTAGTTTGAACCGTAATAAAAACACGGAAGGTGTAGAAGTACGGCCAGAAGCAACGTGCGAAGACTGACACTTCAGCTAAGGTCAATATCAGGGACTCTAACTTCAGCAGTATTGCAGGGACATCTATGAAAGTCGGCCATAAACAAGAAAACCAAAATCCGGCACTTCAGTTATATTGCTACGCCATCTATGAAAGTTGGCAATAAACACGATAATCAAATGGGCTCCTGTGAGATGGCAATAGCCGTGGTCAGCCGGCTATATTTAGTTTTAAGGCCATTCTATTAATACCATAGAGTTAATACTACTGACTCTAGAGGAAAAGCTGCCCGGCCAGCTCGTTTATTGAAACGTGCTAAACCCGAGCGCAGCCATGATGCCACCCTCACACCGTTGCCCGCTGTCTTTCTGCCTGCTAGAGTCGGCGGCAGTAATGGTATTCACCTAGCAACTTACGAATTCCATCATGGCAGCCTCCGTTGGTTACCGTGAATGCGCAGGGGCAACTTTCGTGTGTCAAAAAGTTGTGTGAAGTTTTTCCAGGGGTAGGTAGCCAATGTTCGTGCCATGTTCGTGCCAATGTTCGTGCCAATAACGCGCTAGATGCAGTGTTGAATTATCCGCAACTTAGAAGGGTAGCGTAGAGTAGCGCGTACTTCGTACGCTCGGAGGTGGCTTTTGCGACGCATTGCGAGAGTGAAGTCGTCGCTTCGAGGTTGAGCGCACATGTTTTTTTTGCGCTCCCCCGCTTCGGAGGAGCTTTGTTTTGGCGGCCTGTTGACCGCACGGGCCCTGCGGTCCTGCATTTGGATGTCGCCCGTATTTGGCTGTGCTGGTGTGGGCCGTCGAGTGCCACCTGCCGCTCCCCGGTACCTGTCTGTCGGCCGCACTGCATTCGAGCGAACTCCGTAGTGCTCGGAACCACCTTCTTCGCTCCTCGTCACAGCAAGCTCGCCTCTACGCTTTACAATTCCCGTCGAGGCTTCTCGTCTCCCGGAAGCAGCATGACACCAGCGAGCAGTGTTCGAGGTGTGGTGTGTGCGAAGGAATCCACCGCAGTGGAACTACTCTTTTCTACTCTTTCCTCACCTTTCTGCATTATACACTATTCCCCCCCCCCTATTCGCATACCCGGACTGTGTTGATTGCAGGTGAGCTCCCATGAAAGCTCAATATATCCCCAGACCATTTCTTGTTCTTCTTTTAGAAACAAGCCACTTCCCCTGATTGCTTTTTTCCCATGATTTGTTTACTGGTTGCTTTGCCCGAGTTCGCGCATGCTGTGTTTCTGTATATCTTCTTTAGCGTGTAGCAAAACAACTGAGTTAATATCCAGCGCTAGCCCTGTGTGATCTCTATGTTGTCCCGCCTCTACGGTGCGATTTTACCATGTTTCACCCCCCACCCTCCCAGGACGCGTCAGCTGATGCTGCCTTCGAGCTCCGTTGTGGTGCTCTTTAAGACCGCTTGCTTTTCTAGTGAATACAAGTTTGAACTTCACAATGCTACAAAGAAACGCGTATAAATGTAACTCAAAATGTTATTCCACCTTATGCTAAACAAACACACTTTCTCAGATAATGTAAATGCCTGTCTACAGGGCCCCTGCAGGACGTGTGTCAACTTTTTGTATCCAGTTGATGTGCCTTTAGGTAGTGACCTTGGATTAGCTTAGATTAAATAACCATGATACTATACCGAAGCCTAATTTTAATATGCTATGTGCATCAAGAAACTAATCACGCAAGATATTTTTTCTCTTTCTAGGTAAGATTAGAAAATAAGGCATTGGTTGCATGCTTGGGGGACATCACAACAGCCATATTATCACTGTCGCCGGGTTGCTTTAGGTCGCAATTAATGTATTTCATAGCAACCTAAACAAATCTCAGCAAAAGCAAACAAGAGACTAGAAGATATCATGTAGAATGCGCATATCCATTCTGGGTTTGTGGAGCTATGGCTTTCAGTACTGCCAACCACAAAGAAAGTAGTTAGTCGCTGCAGGGAAATTGCAAAGAAATCGCAGGGAAATTGCTGCAGGGAAATTGCAAGTCGCTGCAAAGAAATTAGTCGCTGCAGGGATCTTTACCTTTTAAAATTCCATGCCCCCTCTCCCAAAAAAAGAAAGAGGAAAATACTGGAGAGAGAAGAAGAACGAAATAAACAAATACAAACAGAGGCAGCATAAACGAGCAAAAAATGAACAAAGCAAATGCAATTCTACGACTCAAGCACGAAAGCTTGCCACAAAGGGGCAGACACTTAAGGAGAAATTTTAAAATATTAGAAATTATGTACCCTATTTACATAATGTACACCGAAAATCAGTCAAATTTCAGTGGTCTTAGACAAAATGGAGTCGAAGCAGCCGAATTAATTTTTGCCTCGAAGAAGCAGATTGAAGTGAACAAGAGAGAAAAACAGTCACAGGTGCTGTAGGGGTGCTACCAGCATGCAGCATCCTTCGTTTGCCCATTTTGTCGTTTTGGCTGCTTGTTTTATGCCATTTATTTTTTTTTTTGCCCAAGGATGTCTTTGTACTGGCCATTTTCACGCCATGTTTTCTTTTATTTTCTCCCGAATTGCCTACCCTTTATTTTATAGCAGTCCTTTTCTTTCAAGTTTCCTATTTCCATTTCCACATGTAGCACAGCCAGCTTGACAGTTCTTCTTCTTCTTTCCTTGGTTGGCCTCCCTAGCTTTCTTCTAGTTTCTTTCTTTCTTTGAAGTCGCACATTAGGTCATCTTAGCCTTGCTGTTGCCATCACAAACTTCCGTATAGGTCTGGTGGGATTACTGGTGTTGAAATAAAATTTGTTCGATGAGAATTGCTCGTACCTATGACCTCTTTGCTTTTTCTGTGTTTATTTTTGCTTGTTCTGACAGCCAAAGACCAATGTACGTATGAAAAGTACCTTGTGCGGTAGATTTTTTTGGGCTCAGCTTGCACGTTTCAACTTCTCACGTCTCAAACAGGACCGTTGGAAGGATGAGAGGGCAAGGCTGTCAATGTCAAATTTCTTTTTTTCGTTGCCGGAATTGCGACACGGAATATGTTCTATGGTGTGAAGCACATGATACACGGGCTGATGACATTGTGATGCCCGATTATTTTTGATGAAAATAAGAATGCTGGTGACCACAATCTGAATGAGCATTAGCCAGAACTTGCAGAACCAGCTACAGCTTTACTGGAACCCAGCTTCGGTAATGCAACTTCGTCATCTTCACTGTTGCTGTGAGCACGCTGGAATGAAAGCGTGCAAATTTGACAAGGCCTGGAGTGACACCTTTGCGGCCACCACTTTGATATTGGCATAAATGAGAAGGCTGTGTTACGCATATTGAATTCCTTCTTTCTATTACGTATTGCATTCGCATATCGCATTCCTTCCTTTTATCTGGTGTATACTGCTGAAGAACGTCTCCAGGGGGCCCTGACTGAACCGATACATGCAGATGTAACTGTCGCAAATAATAAATTTGAGTGTTTAATTTATTTTCGGCTTTCTTAATGACTGCCACTTAAGTCTCTGAACACCCTACACTAGCGAATGATGATAATCTCATGCTAGGCAGTCTGATTCACCTGCTATAGTTATGTTTGGCAGCTGTTTCAAAATTAACCACTATGATAGAACTAATGAGGTGCAATAACTAGTTTATAGGTACACACAAATTCATTTACTTTTCAAGGGAGACATATATATATATATATATATATATATATATATATATATATATATATCACATAACCGGCTGACGGCGAGTTAAAATCGGCAGAAGCCACCACGGACATGTGTTGAAGGTGTCCTCAAAGGAGGCGGCGGCGGCGGCTTTATTCCGTATCGCCGGCAGTGTGCGGGCTCCATCGCGGGGGTACATAAGCTCGTTCTCGCAAGCAACGAAGTGACACAGCAGACACTAAGGTATGGTAGAGTGAACCTTTGTAAATTACCCCACATGACTGACGGTCCTCACAAAATACCGAAACTGAATTTGGCGCCTCAACCCGCCCCCTACGTCTCTTTTTGCTTGATATTTCATTTATTTTTGTTCGTCAAACATGAATGTGTTGAGAAAACTTATAAAAAGCATACAAACTCGTAAATACACCCATTTATAGCCATAAAAGTTTCCTAATTTAGCTTAGGGTCCTAAACTTGTGCGTCATTTTTAACAAAAAATTGTTAGCCGTATCTTCAACTACTGATGTGGCAACTACAGCGTGGCATCATGGCGGCATCCGTGTTTAGACACATTTGAGAGCCAGCTTTACCCGCCTGATTAATACATCATTGTCAACGTGACGAAAATACACAATTTTACAGGAGAATTATTATTTTGACTTAAAATGTTTAATTTGTCAGCGCCGCACAAACCGGCAATATCCCGCACAAACTGCCTGGGTGTTTCCGCGAATGTTCGATATTTTAATATTAGGGGACAAGGCCCTTAGGCGCTGAGTTTGGTGGCATCTCCTGTCGTCGTCTTCGTAACCGTCGTCTCATGTAGTCATAGTGCTAAAACACTGGGAAACTCGTATACGCCTCGAGCTAGTACGTGACGCGTGCTAAAAATTAAAGCCACTCCACTCAATGTGAAAGCTGTTGGAAGTGCAGAGTAGTTATTCCCCATAATGGGCTGTAGTGCCGCTATCCGCACACTGCTACCGCACAATGCAATTCAAATTTCCCGCATGCGCAGTGCTCGCGTACCCCCGCATGAATCTGCGTCAGCGGGAGTTCTGTTCCTTTCGTGCTTGTTTTTCTTCCCGCACATGCCGGCGTTGCACTGCCACTTTTTTCCCTTACTATCGTAAAAACCAACCCCACGAGCGTTCCCAACTAAATGAACGCGGGCGCTGCCGGTTAATTGGGTATATTTTGCCTCAACTGTACCTACGGTTTTCTTAGCGCTATACAACGGTGAGATGTATGACATGCACCAGTGGTTCACGAGTTTCGAACACTTATAACTAGATAAATCGCTTTGCTTTCGAAGTGTTTGGCTTATGCAGTGACGACAGCCGCTACGATGGAACGCCGCAACGCTACTTGGGTCGAGCGAGCGAGCTACGACGACAAGGCTAGCCCATAAAGTGCTCTGGACTTAAAAACACCGGGTCACTCTTTTACACCTTGCATTGAAGCTCTTCGTCACGCGTACTAAAAAAACGCCGGAACACTCATTTACGTCTCGCGCTAGAGAGCTTCGTTTTTCAATAACAAGAAATTTTAAAGCAAATCTGTGTACCTCTACGCCAAACGGTTTCTTGTCCGTTGGCAAAAACGTCAAGACGCCAAGAATACACTTACCCACCGCATGCTTCGCCCCTCTCCAGGTTTAACGTTAGTGGAGATGGCCGGGTATTTTCGTCAACATTGTTCGGCAAAAACAAAATAATAGGCCGATGTGCGGTACAGTATCAATACGTAAGTGATATTTGCAGTGTTGGTATATTAAAAATACATGGATGCTCGATTTTTGCGGTAGCAGATAAAATAATACCACCGTATCCCGCCTTCCCCTGCGGTCGCCCGCGCCACTGTAGCTTCTGGCAGCATTGAAAGTTGTTCAACAGTAATGAAAGATTATGGTAAATGCATGTGCAGCTTTCCCGCTCATGGCAGTCCTTTCAACAGTGATTACTCTGCAATTTATTAGCGAAATGAAAATTTCTTTTGCACAGCTAATATTTGGGGTGAATACTTGCTTTGTGCACAGTTTCAAGTCGCGCACTTTGCGCGACTGGGTTCCAAAGCCATGGGAACTATCCCATAGAAATGCATGGGGAGTTAGATTTGACAGCGAATTACACAAAAAAATTTTCAGAAACCTAAAATACTCTTTTAGCGTTTTACTCTTCACGTTGACTTCTAGCTTTATGCCAAATATCATTTTCCTAAAGTGGTTTGTCTAGGTTCCCGAGAGGCTGTAATTTTGAGCGAGAAAGTTGGGTATGGGCGCTTGGACCGCGCTTAAAGTAGGGTGCCTAGATTCACGCGTTCGCCCCCGCTAGGGAGCACGAAGAGCGGCAGGGAGCGTCTACATACACGCACCCTAGCGTAGAGAAGGGTCTCATAGGGGAGCAAAGGAACGCGGCAAACTTGAATTGATTTATGGGGCAGGGCCGCAAGACGACTGTGATCTTGGGACGCCATTTGCAACAAAACGAGCAGAAGCGCGGCAACTTTTTTTACCAGTTATGATTAGATCACCATAGAGTTGTACACCGGTACTCGCGCCTGCTATTTCTTCGTGGGCTCCTGGAGGCGTGCGCTTATTGGAAACAGTTGAAGCTGATGTTTTGTTGGAACTGTCCCTACAACATTATACCAAGACTGTGTCCTCAAATGACTGCTTAACCCTGTGCACTGTTATTTCAGTAAATGAGATGAATAAAGATCAGTCACGGTTTCATAATAAGCTAGTGGTAATCCGCAGTGATGCGTGGGTTGGCAAGCCCACTAGTGACGTTGTTAACGACACAGAGGCTGGGTTCTTTCTTGTCATGATTATTTACTTCCCCTTGGAGTTGTCCGCAGTTAGGTACTCCCACCTGGTGTCAATACCTCGGCTTCTCGGGGCGTGGGGACATGGAAAATGGCTGAAACACCTGTTTTTTTTTTGGAACTATCCCGAAACTAATTCTACCGAGATACTGTGGAGAAGAAACGGCTGCTTAGCCATAGCAATTGTATCTCAGTAAATTGCATCGATCCTCATCAGTCACCATTTCGTATTAAACTAACGGCAAAAGCCGGTGATACCCGTTGGGCCATTATACTAAATATCCGAATGGCCGCCGCACAGGTTGAGCCTTGATCCGTTTGTTCCTTCTCGTAATTAGCGAGTTTACAGTGAAGTTGTGGACACTTCAGGACTCGCACCTGCTGTAAGTACATGGGTTCCTTGATGCGTGTCGTTATTAAACATGACTGAATTTCGTTTTTTTTTTCATCCGACAATGCTTACTGGCATAAAAATATGTGCCCTAAATTTAAGCGCCAGTAGCCCGTCCGGCAAGCTGATAAGCCCTGTCCAATTTGCGTTTGCTTTTGCCTGCCTCAGCCAATCGCACAGCTTGGCATATGGGATGATAGGTTCTGTTGCTGGAAATGATTTAATGGGTGTCGCGGCCGTTCCCGTTTTTCCTAATTATATAGGTTAGTTTATCGACGTTTACGTTATAAGTACACCCAGTAGGATTCTGATGAGGCCATCTGTCGAGTACACCCAAACCTGTTTTGTCTGCATGGCTCCTTTAGGTCTCACGTGATGGTGATAAATTCGTCCTAACGCATTTGGTGTAGTACGACCTCCTCCGGAATCTTTATGAGAATGTTGGTTTGTCTGCAGCAGCGCCAATGCTTAAACTAAGCTTTTTTGCGCTCACATTTCGGGGCCGTCTTTAAAGCATTGGCAGAGTGCTTTGGCAGTTTTGAGGCTTTTCGACTCAAGTGCGAACACCTAAGCTGTACTAAACAAACAGAAGGCGTTCTCCTACGGCAGGGTTACAATTGTGTTGTTATGCTAAAATGGAGCCTGGGAGCCCAATGTCCAGACCACATCACGAACACAAATAATCTGTTAAACTTCGGTA